>NW_027187528.1:0-87339 GCF_041381155.1 Argopecten irradians | reverse complement strand
CTTTCAGTACTTTTCTAAGAAATAGCGGTAACAAATTTCAACTATCAAAATCCAAGATGGTGGCCTGTCAGCCATCTTGTTCACCGATCAGTCCGAAAATGCTGTATGCACAACAAAACCTCTAGGGGAACATGGACATGAAATTTGAGACATATCCCTTCATTACTTTATGAGAAATAGCTGTAACAAACTTTAAATATCAAAATCCAAGATGGCTGCCTAGCGGCCATCTTGTTGGCCGATCAGTCCCAAAATGCAATGTGCACAACTAGGGACCTAGGGAAACCTGCACACGAAATTTGAGACAGATCCCTTCATAACTTTCGGAGAAATAGCGGTAACAAACTTTAACTATCAAAATCCAAGATGGCTGCCTGGCGGCCATCTTGTTGACCGATCGGTCCAAAAATGCAATATGCACAACTAGGGCTCCAGGGCAACCTACATATGAAATTTGAGAAAGATTCCTTCATTACGTTTTGAGAAATAGCGGTAACAAACTTTAACTATCAAAATCCAAGATGGCTGCCTGGCGGCCATCTTGTTGACCGATTGGTCACAAAATGCAATATGCACAACTAGGGCCCTAGGGGAACCTACATATCAAATTTGAAAAAGATCCCTTTAGTACTTTCTGAGAAGTAGCGGTAACAATAATTGTTAACGGACGGACGGACGGACGGACGGACCACGGACGAAAGGCGATTTGAATAGCCCACCATCTGATGATGGTGGGCTAAAAAACGAGATTCCATTTTAATCTATCTCATTAGTTATTACTGGTACTTGAAAGTTATAATCATAGTCTATTAATCTACTAATTCTTTTTCTTCAACAATGACGGACATTATTGTTTTGAAAATGCTGTTAATTGCCCTTCTTAGCTGACACGAAGTTTCCCCTAGTTGGTTTTAAAAGAACACAGCTCCTCGTTTTGGTTCCACAATCTGATAAACAAATAATCACCTATATATGACATATCCACGTACCAATAACGGATGAAATGGGAAAAGATATTATTTACTTGTGTGAACATTTGTAAGGTTGATATACTTAATTATACGATAACAGGGTGTAAAATAATTCACTTGAAATGCAATATCCTGTACTTATACTTCACATAATTATTTATCTATCCTTGTGATTAGGTACTGATTGATATGTCATGTTACTGTGAGTGTTACGTCATATGATTCAGACAAAATGATGTAGTTTTTGCTCACAAAGAAATGATGTCACAATCAATAGAGAGACAACTCTATTCGAAGATGACATATCTTTTCTTGGGTACAAATTGTTTTTTCAATAATTATGTTATGAACTGCTCACCACTAAATCCTAGTGGCCTCCTCGTTGATGGTAAGCTACTATAAAGTCATACTCCCATGACGCGGTACTAAAGAAACAAATCATATATTTAACCATATTTTCAGTGAAATATACTTGTTTTGATCAACACCTTATAAATTTTAAGATTAAACACTACAAATTTGTATTACAGTTTTATATTAGAACAAGAAGGGGGTGACTTCCATGATGAAAGCATAACGTAACTACAAAAATCTGATTGATACCTTATTGTGAAATTGGCAACAGACTGAAATTATGATTTAAAAATATGTGCAGAATTTCACCCAACGAAAATTTATAATGACACCATACCTTTTTACCAGTATTCACAACATGGGCATCATTGATAATGTTGGTCATTGTTGATACTGCTTCATGTTTGACTTTTATTCCTTTGTCCAGTTCCTTTTGTGCTAAACAGGCAAGGTAACTATCCATGACCTATATTAATAACATGTTTGTTTGATTAATTAACGTCCTATTAACAGCTATGGTCATGGTTTAAAAATATTAAAAACACAAAATCCAACCTACCATATTTAAAGTAGTAATTCTATTGAAAAAGCTGATATCAAAGTACCAAAATCAATGCATGTATGTCATTGTCCTTATTTGATAAAATCTATAATAATAATCATATGTTTTTCAAATAATACATCTATCATTTATAACATTTTCATACTTACCTGATCAGTTAACCACTTTCCTCTTTTCAAAGATTTGATATCCAAATCAGTAATATTAAATCCATATACTTTTGTTAGTATATAATTGGACTCCTTAGATTGCTCCCAAATGCGATCAACATGATTCAGAGCTGAAAATATCAACACGATATCTAAATACAATGTATGGTGGAAAAAGAACTTATCAAAGTGTTCCATTAAGACCTAACTTCTCATGTGGTTTCATAAGTCATCATTTGAAGCATTTAGCAATTATTGGAAGGAACATGTGCGATCTGCATCTTGAATCAAGTTCTGCCATTCACCGTGTGACATTTCTTTTACCATTTCTAAAGATTCAAATTGAAAAGCCATGACTGCGATATTAAAAAGTCAAAAAACCCAAAGGAGGCAACATATCATAAGGTTTCATCCTATAATATAGATATGTATATAACTTATTAAATAAAGTGTTGTCTATCTTGTAAACAGCCCCAGATTTACCCCTCTTTTTATTCTGATTTGTTTTATAGTATTAAGTTAATTTTACGACAGCCTAAATCAATACAAGTTGATACCTGTTATACCCTCTTGAAGTTGTTTGTTCTCGACAAAGCCATCAACAATGATGGTTGATGATGCAACAATGGTATTCGAAATGGTATTGGACTACACAGGTTTTTTTTCTCAACGGTTTAGTTTCAGTCTGCTATTTTTTTTTTCATTTTTCTGTGCAGCCACCTTGTTTTTGTTGAGGTGGTGGTGCCTCCTCACACAGACCGTGATCTTTATATAAATTGTTATTGATCTTGATGATCTCAATATCAAGGACATCAATTAGTGCATTCAAAGCGTCTTCATGCTGACACAGGTATGTCGCATTCTGCATGAGAGACAACTTTTCTCTACATGTGATGGTAAGTGCTTTAAGTTTTATTGATGTTTTCTTTGCTAGAGGCAAATCACCAACATTCCGTTTTCTTCCCCACTTGTTGCATTGGATACGATGTCTGGGTCCTCAAGCAATTATTCTGGGATTGAACCTGAAGTCACAGGAATCTTCACTACCACATCATCAATGTTGAAGAAGGGTGAACTCCTGTAATGTTCAGCTACATCCTCCCATGAATACTGGCTATGTGCGAAGACCCCAAACATGTGTTTACAAGGCAACAATGTCCAGCTCCAAATGTGACAGTTGAAGCTTGGCAGTCCATTACCACAATCCAAGTTTATAATGTAAAACTGTTTTTCAACAGCTGACTGACTAGACACCTGAAAACTTTGGCATGATTATGTAAACTGTATTCAAACACTTAATTAGTAGATATCAGAAACAGATTGCCTACCTTGCAAACTTTGGCAAAATGAAGGACTTCCCTGTTTATGTCTAATTCAAATCATGTAAAAAAATAATTTTAATAAATATAAACCTATGCCCTTAATTTGTCAACATGCATAGATATACCTTGTAGGAAATATACATGACATTGCGAATTTTGAAAACATTTCTCAAGATAAAAGAATACGAAATATAACTCAAAATTCATTTTGGCTGTCGGATGGCCATTTTGTTATATTAATTTGACTTAAAACTATATATGGGCACAACTATTGACCATGGGGCAAACCATATTTATTTATGTAATAATGATTATTATAAAAAAAACATATTACCATTTGAAAACCAATGATTAAGTTTATCTGATAATGAAAGGCTGAAAACTCCCCTGAAATGACAAATCACCCACATGCTTTACATCGTTTTAGCTTATAGTTTCAGCAAGCTCTATTTTGCTCAAGCAAAGTTGTTGGCCCTGCAGGTAGGGCGTTAGAATCATTGTACCTGCTGCACCTTTTGCATGATTGTAAAAGGCGACTAAATTTAGGATCTAGTTTTTTCTCTTCTTCCGAACTGTTTATTTGTTTGATTAATTAACGTCCTATTTACAGCCAGGGTTATGTAAGGACGGCCTCCCATGTATGCGGTTTGTTGCGTGTATGTGTGCGAGGTGCGTGTTTTGGGAGACTATGGTATATTCGTGTTGTGTCTTCATGAATAATGGAACTGTTGCCCTTTTTATAGTGCTATATCAATGTAGTATGCCGCCGAAGACACCAAGCGACACATCCCACCCGGTCACATACAGACAACAGGCGAACCAGTCGTCCCACTCCCGTTATGCTGAGCGCTAAGCAGGAGTAGAAACAACCACTTTTATAGACGTTGGTGTGTCTCGGCCAGGGGACAGAACCCAGAGCCTTCCTCACAGGGGCGAACGTCCAACTTCAGGCCAAAAGTGAGGCGGTGACAAGGAAGGTATTAGGAAACAAAGTCAGTCTCCCAAAACACACACCTCGCACAACTTACACGCAGCACACCACATACATGAGAGGCCGTCCTTACATGACCATAGCTGTTAATAGAACGTTAATTAATCAAACAAACAAACAAACAAATTGATGAAGGTTGTCGGTCTGTTTCGGAGGTATAAAGGCAGCTCAGAATCATATGCTTAAGCAGACTGTTGCCATTGCATTGTCTCTGATGTACCTAATTGATGTAAAAATAACTGAGAAATAAAAAAAAATCATTCAAATAACGTTTTCCCTACTTTGATATAAACATGATAAAAAGCGGCATGAAAACAAATGCTATACAAAAAGCTTCAAGGTACCAAAAACTTATCAAGGTACTTTTTTGTTTTCTTCCTTCAATATGATCACCATGTTAGAAGTATTTTGACTTTTGGTATAATTAGCGCATACACATATTATATAAACATATGCCAGTAAATATTGTAAAACAAGAGGCCCAGAGGGCCTGTATCGCTCACCTGGTTTGTAATGCCTAGTAATGTTCTGAATACAGGTTCATTGTTTCTTTTCTGAAGGAATTTGAATATTTACCTCTAATTCCCCTATTGGGCCCCACTCTTTCTGCTCCAGGAGGTCAAAGCCAAAATTTATACAAATTCTGTTTACCCCAAGGATGTTTCTGGGCCAAATTTGGTTGAAATCCAAGCAGAACTATATGACTAGTAGCGATTTATAGGATTTACCTCTATGTCCCCTATTGGGCCCCGGGGGATCAGAGCCAAAATTTATACAAACTCTGTTCCTCCTCCCCAAGGATGTCTTTGGCCAAAGTTGGTTACAATCCATGCAGAACTCTAGGACAAGTAGCAATTTATAGGATTTACCTCTATGTCTCTTATTGGGCCCCGCCCCTCCTGCCCCGGGGGGGTCAGAGCCAAAATTTATACAAGTTCTGTTCCCCTTCCCCCAAGGATGTTTGCTGCTAAATTTGGTTACAATCCATGCAGAACTCTAGGACAAGTAGCGATTTATAGGATTTACCTCTATTTTCCCTATTGGGCCCCGACCCTCCTGCCCCTTGGAGGTCAGAGCCAAAATTTATACAAGTTCTGTTCCCCTTCCCCTAAGGATGTTTGTGGCCAAATTTGGTTACAATCCATGCACAACTCTATGACTAGTAGCGATTTAAAGGAAATGTTGACGAACGGACGATGGACACCGCGCCAGGACATAAGCATAAAACATAAAAATCTGTCTTACTGAATAAATTTCATAACATTTTCAAATGTAGGTTAAAAATGAGCGCATAGTTAAGATATACAACAATTAAAGCTAATATACTAAAATGTTATTCATTTTGGATTTGAAATTGTTATATGATAGGATGTAAGCACTAAGCATACTAAAGGCATACTAAAAAGATACTGTGGCAAACAAATATATCAGCTGCTGATGATAATACAAAGCTCCAATACAATAACTTCATACACTTACTCGTCGCATGCACTGTACAACTAAACAAAACAAGAGGCCCATGAGCCTTAGCGGTCACCTGAGTTCGGATACAGAATGAAACAATGACACAAAAACACTATATATTGGCCCATCAGCAATCTGATTAAAATGCAGATCCTTATTATCACTACGTTTGATAAAAGGATCTGATAAAATCCCATTAGGGGTCATGTCCAGGTGACCTTAGGAAATGGCCAATCAAATTGCTAATTGCAAAATTTTGATAGTGAATTTCAGGGACGAAATAGCTGAAAAAAAACTGTCAGAATTATTTTGGTTTACATAGTCATCTCGTCCAAAGAGCACAATAAAGCTAATTGTATATGTCTACTAGGACGAAATATCGTTTTCAATGGATGTGACAAGGTGTAGAAAATGTATCTTATATAAAGACCACGTGGTCTAAAGTTCATCTGGACTTGACCCCCTATGGGATATTGTCAGATCCTTTATATAACGGAGTGGTTATAAGGATCGGTATTTTAATCAGATAGGCCCATCAGGCCCTTGAAACCAGTCAGTAATTTTATAACTGACTTTTCAATCTATGAAGAGTATCTGGTTTTTTCTTATTTTAGTCATTTTGACCCCTTTTGGCCCCGCCCATCTACCCCTGGAGGTTGGCCAGGACCAATATGGATATGATGCTAAAATGCTATCACAGGGTAATAATTCTAACCAAGTTTGACCTATTGAAAATTAAGCAAATAATGCTCATAAATTTGTTTTTCCAATATCAATTAAAGTAGATTTGACCCCTAATCAGTGGAAAGTCTGAGATGCCAGGGCCATGACACTCACAATTTTTGTAAAGGGCCTTAAAAAGACCTTCAAATCTATGAAGAGTATTTGGTTCCATCAAATTTGTAAATTCAGAAGGAGACTTTTGACCAATTTTTGCCCCACCCTCTTGCCCCTGGGGGTCGGCCAGGACCAATATGGATATGATGTTAAAATACTATCTCAGGCTAATAATTCTATCAAAGTTTGACTCATTTTCTATTACACATGACCAAATAATGCTCAAAAATGAGTTTTCCCTATATAAACTATAGTAAATTTGACCCCCTCCCCAGGGGGAAACGTGATACCCCAGGGTCATATAATTCACAATTTTTGTAAAGGATCTCAAGACCTTTCAATCTATGAAGAGTATTTGATTCTGCCATTTCTGGAATTTCAGAAGAAGATTTTTGAAGTTTTAGCCTCTTTGACCCCTTTTGGCCCCACCCCTCAGGCCCCTGGGGGTCAGTCGTGGAAAAACTGTTAATAAGATTCAATGGCCATCTCATACTGATAATTCTGACAACATTTGACTTATATCCTATTACAAATGACCAAATAATGCTCAAAAATGTCTTTTCCCTATATAAACTATAGCAAACTTAACCCCTTCCCTGGGGGAACGTGAGATCCCAGGGTCATATAATTCGCATTTTTGTAAAGGACCTCAAGACCTTTCAATCTATGAAGAGTATTTGATTATACCATTTCTGGAATTTCAGAAGAAGATTTTTGAATTTTTAGCCTATTTGACCCCTTTTGGCCCCACCCCTCACGGCCCTGGGGGGCTGGGACCATATAATTCACAATTTTGGTTGACCTTTGGCTGCGGAAGGTTTCTGCAAAATTTCAACAAATTTGGTTCAGTAGTTTTGGAGAAGAAGTCGAAAAAGTAAATTGTTTATCGCCATACGACGGACGACGCACGACGACGGACAAAAGGCGATTAGAATAGGTCACTTGAGACTTCGTCATAGAATTAAAAAAGATATTAAAATCTGTTTGGAAATAAAAAAAACCCAATATTATTAATTTTAATTTATAAGACCATAATTACTGGTAATTAGACCATAATACAAAATTACCAAACAATGTGCTATGTAAACATGAACATGTTAACAAGAGATATACACCCGATGATATTGTTCCATTGACTTCATGATAATAACAGAAATTACATTTTCAAAAGACTAGTAATATTAATCATAGAGGTGACCTTTACGGCAGATATTTGCTACATTTTACATAGTCTAATTAAAATCCTTATTATCTTCATTTTCAATTTGTTTTCTATTGCAATAAAATTCTAAATTTTGGTTCCTTTAAAAAATATGCATTTAACGCTTGTACAAAAATTAAATGTGTAAAATAAAAAAAAATTGTAAACTTCAATACCGATTAAGATAATCATTATTGCGACTTACTTTAACATCAGGGTTGGTAAGTATTCCTGGAGAAGTGTTGAACTCATCCCCGACAGATTATGGTTCTTTCTTCTCCAGGAACTGATATTTGAAGACTTTGTTTTGTCTCTCTAGGACATTATTTGTATTTACCAAGAGGCCTTTTCTATATATGTTTGCCCATACCTATCTCTTTTAAAATTAAAATTACAGAATAATAGCATTGATAAACTAAATAAATCATTAAGAAGAAGGACACATTGTCATGTTCTTCCATTATGTGAGGCTATTTCTATCTAAATTAGGGTGACAATATGTATCTGCTATATCAGTTGATAACTATTTTATGTCAACTGAAATTAAAAGTTTGGTAATACTATCAGGTCATGTTCATTTTTCATTCAGTGGAGTGATTAGGATTGAGATGGTTTCTGAGGTATCCAACAAAATGACTGTTAGCAAAGAAATTCCTTGGGGTGGGGTTGTTACCCCTAATTAAGGATTCAGAAAAATCTTATAAAGTTAAGCTCAAGGATATCCATGTCTTTAAACTTACCTTTGCTTCAGTCATCCAAGTCTTTGTGAGCCAGTTTCGAAGGCGATGTTGCTGGACCAGTAAGGCGAATTTTGCAGTTTATGTAACGCATCTTCATATTCTGACGTGGTGCATGCATGGGCACATCTCCTAAGCATTGACAGTATGGTGTCAAGACACTGGCTAACACCATTACCTGTTTTGCTGAACCATCTTTTCCAACTTTGTTAAAATGAAATGCATTTAGTTACAGTACACGAATAAAGATGGTCTTAGGGCGTCTCCTTGCTGTTAATTTGTATGTCGGGTACAGACTATTTACATAAAATCCGATGGTCTTAGAACGTCACCCTGAGGAACTATTCGAAAAAAGAGCACTATTATTAATATAATCCAGTTGTGACGTAACAGAAGGACTAGATTATTAACAACCAATACCGTAAGGTCTCGTGTGTTTGTAGTGAATGGTGAACTTACAATTGTGGAAGGCTCCGGATTTCCGTGTTCAAGCGTGTTGTGTTTCTTACTGTGTAGTAGAGGCGAGGTTTCTGGCGAATATGTGTCCCGTATATAGCGGGAATGGTCTCTGTACTTTGCGTTGTGTTATTCTGTAATCTCAGATACTCATTCCTCAAAATACCCCTTTCCACCATGTTTTTTTAGGCGGGAGATGAGAGAAATGAAACCAAAAGGCAGAGATAACAGTCCCAGTATTTCAATTATAATAGAATTCAACGTGAAACTAACCAATGAATATAGCAAAAATTTCTGCCATAGTCAGTATTGATAACACTTCTAAAGCTTAACAACAAACCTAACGATAATAAATGATACTGAGTATTCTGGATTATGGACAATATGCGGACGAATAGGAGAAATAGTTATTAACTGTAGCAAAGGAGTCACCAAGGAAATAAAAATCACAAGTCTTTTTTTTATATTTAATGACCAACCTACTCATATTGTAAAATAATTAGTCTTTTTGTTTGGAAATATTCCTATATTTCTCCCCTACGTTACATATCACTACCAACTCTAGCTAGCTAGGCCTAATACACAGCATACATGGGAGGCCGTCCTTACATTACTCTGAATGTTAATATGACGTTATCCTACAACTAACGTGGTACAATATGTATCACCTAGGAGAAATATACGAACTGTACGCAGTCCTGGTCCTTCTCACTAGCACTATATTATATAAAGTTCAATTAAAATTGTTTGTCCGATTATATTTACGTACTATTAACAGCCAGATCATGTAAGGACGGCCTCCCACGTATGTAGGGTGTGTGAAGTGCAAGGTGCGTGTTTTGAGAAACTGTGGTATGTTTGGATTGTGTCTTCTTGTATAGTGGTACTGTTGTCCTTTTTATAGTGCTATATCACTGAAACATACCGCCGAAGAAACACCCCACCCGGTCATATTATACTGACAACTAGCAAACCAGTCGTCCCACTCCCGTTATGCTAAGCGCAAAGCAGGAGAAGAAATTACCATTTTCGAGCAAGGCGGTGCCAATGGAGGGATTAGGAAAGATAAAGTCAGGTAGGTAGAAGAGAAAATATAACATCCTATATTCAGTCGCCTTTTACGATCATGCAACAGTACAATTCTGCCTTCTAGCCATTACCAGTATATAAACTTATAATCCTATTTGTGAACCAATACTGGTTCTATCGAGCCATACGGCCCTATATACAAAGTGGCAGTTAACCCATGCTTACCTGACACAGGTGTACCTTGCGAGCTCTCTGCCTAGCGCATAGGATTACACGTACTTATATATGCCGGTCCTCATCTATTAGCTATTTGGACTGAAATATTTCGAGCTATAAGCCTACCCGTATACAAAGATTGCCGTTCAGGAGCGAAAATACAACCTAATCAAATAACAAGCGCCATTTCTTCCGTAAATAACCACAGGGATTGAAATTATTCCTCACTTTACTTAAAACAAGGACATAGTCATTCAGATCCCCCGCCAATGGAGATATCAAAGCTGAAGTAAGTTTGATTGTTGAGACTTATGTGTATGAAAAAAAAATGGCCCTGCAGGTAGGGCGTTAGAATTGTACTTGCTGCCCCTATTTGCATGATCGTAAAAGGCGACTAAATTTAGGATCTGGACTCGTATGCAAAAAAAATCTAAGAATTTTCTTAAGTTTGTACTTAAGCAAGATGCTTAATTTCTGTTGCATAAATATTCTAAGCATTATGTTTAGCTGTTTTTTGCTAAGCATATTGCAAAAATCTTAGATGGCTCGTTGTCAATGGCGAGACATCATGTTTCCCGTACTTTTTGTTTACAAACAATACCACGCGGACAAAACACGTGCGCGATCGTCGTCTGCTTGTCTAGCTTCTCTTAAAAAATGGCAACAAATAGTGTTGAGACACCAAGCAAAAAGCGGAAACCAAACTGGACGGCAGACGAATGCTTGCAGCTAACAAAACTTGTTGAAGAGAAGGATGTTATCAGGGCAAAGTTTGGTGCGGGGATTACGACCCAGAGGAAAAGGGAAGCATGGCAGCGCATAGCAGATGCCATCAACGCCAGTTCTACTGTCAGACGAAGCGTAGAGGAGGTAGAAAAAAAATGGCACAACCTCCATATGAAGGGGAAGGCAGAGTTGTCTGACCACCGCAGACAGGCAGTGATGACAGGTAATTACTCGTAGTTCGATCATGATCATTACAGTTGTAGGCATAAGCATCATTACGTTGAATTAGGCCCCTATAGCAGACGACTCGCCTTGATCTGTGATCTGTTGTGCGACAGTCATGACTGGTTAATGCAGTTTAATAACAATTTCATTTCTACTTACTTTACTTTGAGTGTAAAATCACAACAGATCGTCAAAATCTCTGTTAGCCTAGTTCTCAACATCTCGATGGCCGGTGCAATGTTTGCTGTGTCGGGTTGTCGTTCTTTGAATTGGAATGCTCGATTTACTTTGTCATCTCTATTACGGTACTATTGCAATATATAAGTTTCCGACAACTGAATCGAAGTTCCAAATGAATACTACATAACCTGATCATGATTTATAGTAATATTTCAACTATAGACAGTAGTTTGCACTTGTTTTGTATTATGTTTTGGCGAGAAACGATGACATACAGACGTAATTTATATATTGCAAACAGATCGGAAACAGTAAATCGAATACGCCTAACATCCATAAATAGTATTAGTACCGCCCAATTATGAATATTGATAAGTTTAGACCAACACTCCTACCGATACTGTCCAATAGTATCTTCAACAGTCAATTATATATAAACACGACGACCACTCTTATTAATAATCAAAAACAGAGTTTCCCATATTTGATTATAGACATCTTCATTTATTGTCATTATACATGTAGATATTTAGATCTATACATGAACAATATAGATTATGATAAGCTGTTTTCAAAATCACCTGTACATAACATTATTTTCATTAAGGCTAAACTTGCATCTATTTACTATTGTTAATACAGATTGAGATATACAAGCTTACATGCATTGTCTTATAATTACAAATACATGTATCTGTAGTTTTAAGATAAATATTTGTGTTGTTTAAGGAATTAAGATATTTGTATTTTGAAAATGTTGATAAATTAATTTCATTAATTAAATTGCAGATCTATACATGTATCTGTAATTTAATTTTAATATCTATAATTTCATTCAGGTATATACTTTTTTTTTAAATGCAGACATATGTAAATGAGATACCTATACATATGAGAAACACAGTGATACATATACATAATGAGATACAGATACATATGAGATACAGATACAAATGAGATACAGATATATGCGAGATACAGACATATGTTAGATACAGACATATGTTAGATACAGAAACTGGATATAAAAAATTCCAACTGGCTTTTTATAATATGTCTTATTTTCTATAAATCTATTTATTTTCTTCTTGCAGTAAACCTGTTTTTCCCAATGAATTATTGCCTGATTACGTCACACTAATAAAATGCCTTGCATATACACAATTGTGTACTTTCTTGATAAAAAATGAAATACAGCTGTATAGTAAAACAAAAAGGCCACATATTCTTTTTCATGTAAATATATTATACAATTACATTTTCTGTACTTATATTCTGATTTCAGTCAAAATTAATCTTGATAAAGGGAATTATAAATGGTAAATAAACAACCTTAACACCTTCCTGTTTGGGTGTTTTTGATCTGCTAAATAAGTGAGCTTAGCACTTTTTTGTATATCTTATATTCCAAACGTTGGCTGTATAGAACCATAAAGTGTTATGCATCATTGATTAGTATATCACCTGAATTTCATTTTCCTAAATATAGTTTTTCACCTTTGACCTTTATGGTAGTAAAGGTCAAAGGTCAAAGATCACCAAAATCACCTTTTTATTGGAAAAAAAATCACCATTTTGCTTTTCTGGATCATTTACCGGGCGGAACAACAACACAAACTGTATATTTGAAGATTCAATGTAAACTACAGATAATTCTGAAGATAATCCTATGAGATAGCCCATTAATTAAGATCAACAAAGTTTTGGCAAAGAGATTATCAGTGGGACCTTTGAAGAAAATAGCAGCTAAAATGACAATATTGGCAGCAAAATCATGTATTGATTAAGTAAGTAGTTACACATAACATAGTAAAACCTTGAATTGACAAAGATATGAGTTACCTACGGTAATTGAAAAATCAAAGTAGTATAAAGATTAAAATACATGTACATAATACTAATATTATTATATATGTACATCGGCAAGACACAAGGGAGGTAATTCATATTCTTGCACACTACTCATTGTTTTGGAGGAAACGTTTGCATTTACTCCCAAATTGTCATGAACTTGGAACATGAAGGATGGTGTAACATCTTCGTCGCAAGACTTTGTTTCCATTCATATTACAGAGATGACATGTTTATTTTTACAAGTCGACATAAAATGTATATAGTATGTACATGTATATATTAAAACGGGAGATTACTTTTGGTATTAATTGAGAGAAGCAGAAGCAATACAAGTTTTGTTGTAAGAACATTTTAATCCCGTGGGAACGTTGGAGATCTATGGTTACGACCAATTGTTATGTATATGTTTGCATGAGCATACACTTCAACATATATCATAAAATAAGCATTGTCAAAGCATTGCTGAATAGTATGTAGGCTTAAATCATACATACTACTAGAGTGGATCCAGGAATGACGGTATTTACTGGTTTTTTTTAGCCCACCATCTGATGATATTGAAATCGCCTTTCGTCCGTGGTCCGTCCGTGCTTCCTTCCGTCCGTCCGTCAGTTAACCATTCTTGTTACCGCTATTTCTCAGAAAGATCTAAGGGATCTTCTTTCAAATTTCATATGTAGGTTTCCCTAGGGCCCTAGCTGTGCATATTGCATTTTGGGACCGAACGGTCAACAAGATGGCCGACCGGCCGCCATCTTGGATTTTGATATCGAAAAGCAGCGAAAAAGATCCCTCTGCCATATGTCAGACAAAGACCATTTTTTGTGGGCGGCAAGATCCCTCTAGGATCATTTGTTTCTTTGTAGGAAAGGAAAACACGTGATTAAACAGTACCGACATTCTGATAACCAGTACCTTCATATGTATATCGTTAGTTGACATCTTTGTGACCGACAGGTTTCTTATTATTGTGATAAGAGCGAGATAATGCACGACCAGAACCGTTTCAAACCCGGGACACATCCGAACTCTTCCCGGATGCTCTACCAATTGAGCTGCTTGGTTGTCGGCTATCGATCCGATCCAGAACCATTACATTAGTATTATCTCCTTCCTTTTCACTCATCGCCCTTCAAAGATTCAACGATTCAACACACTAACCGGGGTTTTTTATATTCGCCTTTTTAGATTCCGAGACACTCCAAACACTATCCTGATGCTGTACCATTTCAATTGAGCTATATAAATAATATATATATTTCAAAACAGATGAGCCGAAGCTCAGCATAATAGAAAGCCGGAGCAAATGGAAAAAAATACTCTTGTGTTATAGATTAAGAGGGAAAACATTCTTTTTTATGCCACGATATATATATGATAAGCAACTAAGTCAGGTTCTGATTTTCTGTACATGTATGAATTTGACTCAAATTCAATTCAAATCACTACATTTACGAATTAGTATCAATCAAGTGTTGTATTCATCTAGATCCAAGAGAAAACCGTATGTTTAAGAAAATAGCCGCTGCCCTTTGGTCAGTTCCTTAGAGCTGTGTAACCATTTATAATCACATGTACACATTAAACATTAAATCGTTTTATTTACTGTTAACCGTTTTCATATTTTTTTGTTTGTTTGTTTGATTAATTAACGTCCTATTAACAGCTATGGTCATGTAAGGACGGCCTCCCATGTATGCAGTGTATTGCGTGTATGTTGTGCGAGGTGCGTGTTTTGGGAGACTGCGGTATATTCATGTTGAGTCTTCTTGTATAGTGGAACTGTTGCCCTTTTTATAGTGCTATATCACTGAAGTATGCCGCCGAAGACACCAAGCAACACACCCCACCCGGTCACATTATACTGACGGATGTTGTCGATCAATTGTGAGAAGCATTGTTGTAAATGATATATATATAAATATAAACCAAACTCTTTATATATTTCATTACAGGCTGTTATTGCAAAAATGATTTGTAATCTGTTTTCTTTTTAAAAAAAAAACTATGTAGCAGAGTCATCCATGATATCTCTTTCTCCGACATCCTTTCAGTTTTCATTTGGTTGTGTAAAATAGTGGAAATGACAGATCTGACTTGTAATCAGTATGACTTAATTATATGTTTATGGAGTTATGAACCACAAGACTTCTAGTATATAATCTATATTTTACATATGAACCACAAGACCACAGGGACCTGACAAGAACATTTTAACCAACAGTATATATATATATATATTATATATACTATAATATGTATGTACAGTTGGTTAAACATTTTCGTGCCAGGTCCCTGTGCACAAGACTACATTTTTTTATACTGATTCTGATACTAGAGTCAACATTTTAAAGCAAACAGATTAAGAGAGCATTATAATGTATATGCATATGAACAATGTATATACATATAATTATAATGCACCGGTCGTCACTCACAAAAAAAGGCGATTTGATTTTACCGACCAAAACGTGTATTACAAATAGTTCGTATGTCAATCTATTACGAATAGTTCTATATTCATCCTATCCTAAGACTATTTCAAAACGGATCCAGAGCCCCTGTTAATTTGTGCACGAGGTCTACATGTACATGTACACGTACGTACAATAGAACTATGGCTATCACGACTTACCCGTCACAACTACGTACATGTACACTCTACATACACGTATTACCTACGTGTGCTGCACATGTACCTGCTACTAGTCCCGCTATTTCACATATTTAAGTAAACAAGTTGAAATCTATCCGTTTCATAAAATGTTTGATGATTGAACTGGTTTCAACGACGTCTAAACCTAACATTAAGTACTAATGCTTCAAAAATTGATGAGAGTTTATTATGCATCGTTTCTATGGACGCTCAAGGGACAATACTCTAGATTGATTTTTTCTATACATGTACAAAATTTGAAGTACTTTCACAGATGCTTTACTGTACACATATTACCTACGTGTGCTGCACATGTACCTGCTACTAGTTCCGCTATTTCACATATTTAAGTAAACAAGTTGAAATCTATCCGTTTCATCAAATATTTGATGATTGAACTGGTTTCAACGACGTCTAAACCTAACATTAATTGCTAATGCTTCAAAAAATGATAAGTTTATTATGCATCGTTTCTATGGACGCTCAAGGACAATACTATAGATTGATTTTTTCTATACATGTACAAAATTTGAAGTACTTTCACAGACGCTTTAGCTTAAGGATTTTTTTCAGTGGTAATAATTACCTATAATTCCATCAAAAAGGAGTTTCCGGGGCCGCAACGTTGACCGTCCGAGGTCAGAAGCACCGTAATCTCACATTTAGCATCCCATAATATGAAGGCGATGATATTTTCAGATTACATAGTGTATTTTGAGTAGTTTCTTTAAATTCTATATCTGTAATCTTCCGCAGCATTACATATATATATACCGGTATATCTATTTGATTTAGATAAACAATCATCCAATGTGCTTCTCCAGGATCATGATCATAACGTTACGATAAACGTAAATGAAACGTAACGTCATAATGTTCCACATTTGTAAGTAACGTCGCGAATTTTCGTTTGAGTAGGGTAAAGTAAAATCGCGATAATTTCGTTTCAAGAAAACCAATTTTCAAATCTAAAGCTGATTTGTAAAGGAATTTGTCTGTGGCATTAACACACTGTATTTTCATGAAGTTATAATCTTAACTGATATATATATTCCAGCTCTGAATACATAAAAACGTTAATTTTTAACGAAAAACATCGCATATGTTTTTCATTTGAGAAAATTTTCTTTAAAATAATAAAATAAAGACATATGAATAACATCTTTTTCTTGCTTGCAATCTAAGCTTTTCAGTGATATATGTCATTTCAACACTGCAATATCTCATATTTACTTTCCGAGCGGTTTTTTCACGAATAACGCTGGCAAATTTAACGGCATTTTCGGCACTTTTTAACGGACGTTTTTTTGACGGAAACTTACAGCGCACTAATTCATTCTAGCAAACCAACTTGTGAAATTTATATGAACATAAAATAGAGAAATCACTGATTCCGTTGATATAAATATTTCGTTTCTACGAGGAATATAAAGGTTAATGTGACGCCTTCGAACTTGGTAGATGACGTTATCAAAGTCATACCGGTACAAATGTACCGATGCGAACGGGAAGGTGTTAAATGCATACATGTACTCCATTTCAGGTGGTGGTCCATCTTCTATGCCCCAGATCAGTCCAATTGCTGAGGTGTGGGGCAATGTAATTGGCCTGGATAATGTGTCAATTTGTGGCATTGATGGGGCAGTGGACACATCAATGATGATGCTTTTAAACATTGACCCAGTCTTTCCATCAATCTCAAGGTATTTTATGACAGATTATAGGGCTAGATGAAAATGTACATGCAAATTACTAGTTCATATCAAGTACACAATATTTGGATCTATCTTTCCAACTCACATATTTGTAAAGGAATTATGGTATTCATTCTGCAAAAGGAAGCTTCAAATATAGCCAAAAATTAAGTCTTGGTGCATTTATTGTAACTTCAAAAGTGAAAAAAAATATCAATGTACATGTATATGTCTATGTACATGTTTCAATGAACATGTATGTATGAAATTTCAAATTTCATGTTTTTATCATTTTTATCATTAATATTTGTTATCATCTATGAATTAATGGCATATATTATCATGAAATGATGTACTACATGTATTAGCTTTAATCCTTTAAATTGTCTTTATAACAGACCCCCATGCAGCACCATAACAACAGAGATCATGCCTTCATGTGCAGCTACCATCTTGCCATCATGCACAGTAGCTTCACCCCTACAATCAGATGACAGCACTGCAGGGATCCAGCAACTCAGGAAGCAGAAGCTGCAGCTGGAGATAGAAAATTACAAAACAAACTTCTCACTTTGAAAATCAAAAGGATAAATGATGATGGATGTTAATTAAAACTCAAAT
This sequence comes from Argopecten irradians, assembly GCF_041381155.1. Taxonomy (NCBI): domain Eukaryota; kingdom Metazoa; phylum Mollusca; class Bivalvia; order Pectinida; family Pectinidae; genus Argopecten; species Argopecten irradians. The sequence goes on along the minus strand of NW_027187528.1, from coordinate 69,094 downwards.
AATAAATTAATGAAATCTATTGCTTGAGTGTTATTTTGATATAATGCTTGTACATTATGTACATAACTCTGCAAATATCATCAGCTGATTTTTAAAAAATAATGATAAAGTACCCGGTAGATTAAAAAAACCCTGGTCAGTTGAAAAAAATAAATAAGTAAAAATCAAATAATATTGAGCTTACATCAGAAGTGATTACAGACAATATGGGTTCTGTAGGCTCTGCCATCAACAGGGTCCTCTTGGATACTTTTAGCATCACCCTCACAGTTACCATCATCTCCATCTTCATCATCACCATTATCAAGCTGTGGCATGTTCAACAATTTAGCAATGTTATGTAGAATGCCACAAGCTGTGATTAATTCGCAGACTCTCTGGTCTCAATCTTATCTCTCCATGCAGCACGTGGAACCTTCTCTTCCATTGCCCAATAGCTCTTTCCACAATACACCTGGTAGTTTTGTGTGCACTACAAAAGTGAACCATTTGTTTTGGTTAAATGTTTTAATTGTAAAATAAATCCTCAATTAAAGCTTGAATTGATTTGCAAAGTCATGTCAGTTTAATGTATACACTGTATACAGTGTGCACTTCATAGATATATATTTACACTTTGCTATGCTTGGTCACTATACGCTAATACTAGCCGATTTTGTTTACCATAACTGCATGGTAACATTGAACTTTGAACTTGCGTAAGAAAATGTTCTATGCAACGTAAAAGGACTACTTTTTTTAAACAAACACATGGCTTTGTTTACATTTTGATGCAACATTACGTGTATATTGTTGTTTTTCATAGAATTTTGGAAAAATGTAAACAATAAATACATGTTTTATATTTATATATGATTCAAACAATTTTTAAATTAACAATTGTATAAAGAAACGGAAAAATATCCCGACCGGGGCGACGTGCTTTCATTTTTGTTAAAAATGATGGGTGTCAAATGTAAACATTACCTCTGTGTCTGTGTTCGTCATACGATCTAGTCTTTTGGGTGGACGGGCGTGAGACCTCCTGATAGAGGTCAGTTATAAACATATCCTCTTGTCTTTGTTCTTTGAGAATTTAATCATGTGTATTATAAAAACATGCACCGCTAGTAATCCACGTGTTGACAGTTACGCGTCACCACAAATACATTGTATCCATCGAACACAAGTGAAGTTGTTCCATCTATAGCCTAGATGGCGATGGATATAAGCGTAGATTATATAATCACATGGCTCAGAAGGATGTAATATCGTCAAGTCAGACGACAATCTCAAACAAATTTAGCTACTTGAACACTGGTGTTGTGACAACTTCAGAAAACTCCACTGTGTAAGCGTGCGTCAGCCTCGCCTCGCTGCACAATAACGGTCACCGAGTTCACACATGTGGCCGAGAACAAATACTTTATGTTATTACGCTATATATGAACTTTTTTGCAAAATTTAATACCTACTTAAAGTTCTGATCTGATTAAATAAAATTATCTCTGAAATTTACTTTGTTTGTCATGTTTATTTTACACTAAAATATTGAACTTTTTTGTCGTCGCGGATGAATAATTCTACCTTACGTCATCATTCGCTGTTCAATTGAGTAAGCTCCTCCCACTTTTGACCGACTTTTATTGAATAATTACGTCACTTTCAAATGACGATTTTATTGCATAAAATATAAATAAAAAGTCGTGTGAGTGTAAATATAGGGATTGGATTTCGTTTTTATGTTAACCATGCTTGTATGGAGCAATTCCTCTAAGAATATATTCAATATGGGGCGCTAACGCGCCCCATAGAATATATTCTTAGAGGAATTGCTCCATACAAGCATGGTTAACATAAAAACGAAATCCAATCCCTATATAGCAATATAGGTAAATATATCAATAAATTCAATATTATAGTTCAATTCTGCTAAAATGTGCATCAGAACCACAAATTCTCAATTCATTTCATATCATTTAAATATAAGGTTGAAATTTCTATTTTACCAAATTATTGAATTATGATTATAAGTCAGTTGACATCTGATCATTTAAGGATACATGTTGTGTATAATATATCTTAAAAGCATAAAAACAAATAAAAATGTCAGCTACATGTACATGTACAGTGTATACACATTCACAATGTACATGTATACAAACTATATGTGCATATTTATATCAAAATTAATCTGAAACTATTTTAAACCTTTGCTTGATTTCTTAGATAACATGGTATGAGGTAGGCTAAAGACACTTACAAAATGATAATGTTTATTAATAATGTGACTTGATTTTTTTTACTGGAAAAAAGACTGTTAATTTCAATCTGCCCACTCATAAATCAATTAAATTTATTATGAAACATATTAGATAAATGTACTAAAAGATATTCTCTTTGAAATGATCAAGCACAGCATTAAATTTCATGATCAAATTAATTAACAAAATGTGCAGTAATTATATACAAAATGTATATATATGCAATATTAAAAATATGGTAATCTAAATTAAACATGTATTGTGATGTGGTGAAACACACCCTATACATGCATAAGGTGTCTGTTATTTTTTATAAAAACTTGAAATATTTAGACATGATGAAGTTCTCTATTTTGTATTGGTTTTTTTCAACTATGATGTTCAAATATTGGATTATCCCATTCTGAACCCCTCATATTATACAACTAGAGTTAGTTCCCTTTTCGAAAACTCTCCAATGCAATAATAACAGTAGCGCGAGTGACCGGAGATGATTGTCAATAAACAATTTTAGGAACAATTACCTGTTGTACCGAGTCTGTTGTCCGGGTAGTGGGTTGAGGTAGGGTGTCAAGAGCCAGTTTTTACAAGGATACCCGCTATCGCCAAGTAAGTGACATTTTACCGGCACCATTCTCGCCTCAAATATCCTTGCGAGACCACTTTCACGAAGGATTCTCGCGTCGTGTGCTGACCCTGGCCATCTCGCAACTAGGTCTAAAATACGGGAATTTGCATGTACCACAATCTGTACATTGATGGAATGAAGTTTTTTCTGTTTACAAATTCTGGCTCGTTGATACTGGGGCGTAAAATACGTATATGTGTGCCGTCAATTGCTCCAATAACCCCCGGAAACCTCGCAACTGTATAAAAATCTGCTTGATGTTTCCTCACAGCATCAGCAGAAATAGGGAATGAAATGAACTTGGAAACGACTTCCTGGCGGTTTTAAAGCATTTGTCACTCTCTGGATAACTCGGGATACGGTTGACTGGTCAACATTGAAATTATCGCCACTGCAGAGTTGCATTTTCCCTGTAGCATAGAATCTCAGTGCTATTAACACCTGCAAATATGAGGGTAGGCTGTGATTCCGTCCTGTGGCGGGGGTAATATAATCTTTGACAATATCGTTAATAAAAAGGATCCACTCCCTGTCAAACCTGAATCTTTGATAAAGTTCAAACCCGTCATAGTTTTGAAGTTTGTTTGTTTGTTTGTTTGATTAATTAACGTCCTATTAACAGCTATGGTCATGTAAGGACGGCCTCCCATGTATGCGGTGTGTTGTGTGTATGTTGTGCGAGGTGCGTGTTTCGGGAGACTGCGGTATATTCATGTTGTGTCTTCTTGTATAGTGGAACTTTTGCCCTTTTTATAGTGCTATATCACTGGAGCATGCCGCCAAAGACACCAAGCAACACACCCCACCCGGTCACATTATACTGACAACGGGCGAACCAGTCGTCCCACTCCCTTTTTGCTGAGCGCTAAGCAGGAGCAGAAACTACCACTTTTATAGACTTTGGTGTGTCTCGGCCAGGGGACAGAACCCAGCCTTCCTCACAGGGGCGAACGCTCAACTCAAGGCCAAAAATGAGGCGGTGCCAAGGGAGGCATTAGGAAGGATAAAGTCAGTTAGGAAGAATAGAAAAGATAAGATCCTAAATTTAGTCGCCTTTTACGATCATGCAATAGGGGCAGCAGGTACAATTCTAACGCCCTACCTGCAGGGCCATGTTTTGAAGTGGATCCAACCTGTCCCTGAAAATTCTTTCTCTTCTCAATGCCCTTACAAACTGTTGAGGTGGATTATTCTGTCCATTAGCAGCGGCCATTTTGGAAAGATAAGCATCTTGCTTAACGATTTGAGACAGGTAAGGTGGTTGTTTAATGTTAAGAATATTCTTAAGTGTTAAGAAAAATCATGCAAGCCACTTAACAAGATAAGCAATATACTTAGCACAAAAATCAATATGCTTAGCGGAATTTTTAACTTAAGCATATTCTTAACCATTTAAGATTTTTATGCATACGAGTCCTGATCTTTTCTATTCTTCCTCACTGACTTTATCCTTCCTAATGCCTCCCTTGGCACCGCCTCACTTTTGGCCTTGAGTTGAGCGTTCGCCCCTGTGAGGAAGGCTCTGGGTTCGGTCCCCTGGCCGAGACACACCAAAGTCTATAAAAGTGGTAGTTTCTGCTCCTGCTTAGCGCTCAGCAAACAGGGAGTGGGACGACTGGTTCGCCCGTTGTCAGTATAATGTGACCGGGTGGGGTGTGTTGCTTGGTGTCTTCGGCGGCATGCTTCAGTGATATAGCACTATAAAAAGGGCAACAGTTCCACTATACAAGAAGACACAACATGAATATTCCGCAGTCTCCCAAAACACGCACCTCGCACAACATACACGCAACACACCGCATACATGGGAGGCCGTCCTTACATGACCATAGCTGTTAATAGGACTTTAATTAATTAAAGTATGAAAAACCCCAGGAAAACGGAAGTCGAGCTAAAGAAAGATGGTGTATAATTTAAGTAGAGCGGGGCTGCAATTGTTGAATCAGGTATATAGCCTTGACATATATGTTAGACTATATACACAAAGATGGGTAGAGTTTTGCAAAGTAACATTTACCATATACCATGATATTTTCAGCAATGTTTCCATGGTAACGGAAAAAGTGCAAAAAATGAAAACCTAAAAATAGCAAAAGGTACAACTAGACCATAAAAAGAATGTGTCTATGAAGTTTCGTGGAAATATCTCCGCTGGTTTTAGAGTAATGCTCCGGAAATGAACCTGCTACAAAAATATATTTTCAGCAATGTTTCTATGGTTACAGAAAAAAGCACGAAAAGTGAAAACCTAAAAATAGCAAAAGGCACTACTAGACCATAAGAACAATGTATCTATGAAGCTTCAAGGAAATATCTCTGCTGGTACTGTTGCCCTTTTTATAGTGCTATATCACTGAAGCATGCCGCCGAAGACACCAAGCAAAACAGCTCCACTATACAAGAAGACACAACATGATTATACCGCAGTCTCCCAAAACACGCACCTCGCACAACATGCAGGCAACACACCGCATACATAGGAGGCCGTCCTTACATGACCAAAGCTGTTAATAGGACGTTAATTAATCAAACAAACAAACAAACAATCTCTGCTTGTTTTAGAGTTGTGCTCCGGAAACGATTCTTACGCAAAAATCTGCCATTTGTTTGTTTGTTTCCATGGTTACAGAAAAAGTACAAAAAGTGAAAACCTTAAAATAGCAAAAGGCACTACTAGACCATAAGACTAATGTGCCTATGGAGTTCCGTGCATATATCTCAACCGGTTTCCCAGTTATGCTGCGGAAACGAACCTGGTACAAAAATGTGATATTTTCAGCAATGTGCCCATGGTTACAGAAAAAAGCACGAAAAGTGAAAACCTAAAAATAGCAAAAGGCACTACTAGACCATAAGAACAATGTATCTATGAAGTTTCATGGAAATATCTAACAGATAATGAAAACAATTTCACCTTTGGCACTGGCCCTGCAGGTAGGGCGTTAGAATTGTACCTGCTGCCCCTATTGCATGATCGTAAAAGGCGACTAAATTTAGGATCTTATCTTTTCTCTTCTTCCTAACTGACTTTATCTTTCCTAATGCCTCCCTTGGCACCGCCTCACTTTTGGCCTTGAGTTGAGCGTTCGCCCCTGTGAGGAAGGCTCTGGTTTCTGTCCCCTGGCCGAGACACACCAAAGTCTATAAAAGTGGTAGTTTCTGCTCCTGCTTAGCGCTCAGCATACAGGGAGTGGGACGACTGGTTCGCCCGTTGTCAGTATAATGTGACCGGGTGGGGTGTGTTGCTTGGTGTCTTCGGCGGCATGCTTCAGTGATATAGCACTATAAAAAGGGCAACAGTTCCACTATACAAGAAGACACAACATGAACATACCGCAGTCTCCCAGTACACTCACCTCGCACAACATACACGCAACACACCGCATACATGGGAGGCCGTCCTTACATGACCATAGCTGTTAATAGGACGTTAATTAATCAAACAAACAAACAAATTTAGAGTTGTGCTCCGGAAACGATTCTTGCACAAAAATCTGCCATTTTCAGCAATGTTTCCATGGTTACAGAAAAAAGTACAAAAAGTGAAAACCTTAAAATAGCAAAAGGCACTACTAGACCATAAGACCAATGTGTCTATGAAGTTTCGTGGAAATATCTCTTCTGGTTTTAGAGTTATGGTCCGGAAACGATTCTTGCACAAAAATCTGCCATTTTCAGCAATGTTTCCATGGTTAATGAAGAAAGTACAAAAAGTGAAAACCTTAAAATAGCAAAAGGCACTACTAGACCATAAGACCAATGTATCTATGAAGTTAGAGTTATGCTCCGGAAACCATTCGTACGGACGGACGGACAGACGGACGGACGGACGGAACCCATTTGTATATCCCCCGCCAACTTCCCTGCATGGGAAGGCTCTGGGTTCTGTCCCCTGGCCGAGACACAGGGACGACTGGTTCGCACATTGTCGGTATAATGTGACCGGGTGGGGTGGGATGCTTGTTGTCTTCGGCGGCATGCTTTAGTTATACAGCACTATAAAAAAGGCAACGGTTTCACTATACGAACATACCGCAGTCTCGCAAAACACGCATATATCACGTCACCACGCTACACACTTTATAAATTGAAGGCCGTCCTTACATGACCCTGGCTGTTAATAGGAGGTTGAAATAATCAAACAAACAAACAAGTAAACCTTTTTGTACGTCTGTTGCTTCCCTCAAGAATAAAATATCCGCCTTCACCTCCACTGGGATAGCCACTAATAGAGAATGCGCCGTGTTGCTACATGAAAAACTTAATTTGATTAGGTGAAAGAATCTTACGTTTCAGATCTAAGTACAATGTAGTCTATATTTCCTGATAAGATGTCATATTCAAGCCGTAGAACAAAGCAGAAAACTTTGTTCTTGCTGCGACCATAACTTCACTGTTATTTCGGCGAAAAGCTCATCTGAACAAAAACAACGCAAATACATAAGTGAAGATGGCACCTATCATAAGAAACCTTGGATCTTCAATTTCTCTACACCATTAGTAAAAACCACTGAGTGTCGGTAGTTCATCCATTTCCATGCACAACTTGACATATGGATATACGAGTTCATCAGTAGACACGTAAAGGAAAATTGATAAAATCTGCCAAGAGTTATGGTGGTCTGTGGCTTTCTGGCAACCTTTTAAGGAGTTGAAACCTAACATTTTGCCTAAATCTGATAGAGCTACATCCCAAAAGAGTTTAAAACAAGCTTTTGTTATGTTAATCTTATAGTGTCCAAATCCTAGTTGTAAAAGAATATTTCACAATTTATCATGTTTTTGTATAAGCCGTGATCCTACAAGAAATTGCAATCCATCGCATCCTAGGATCGTCCATTTTCTGTTGCTGTTTCCAAGATTTCAAGATTCAAGATTTTTTATTCACTCATGACATATGTACATATGCAACAAGAGGTCAAAAGGAACAAAAATAATAATAATAAAATAAAAATAAACAGGGAAATCAGATGAACACAGTCGTCAATAGACAAATTTAGATACATTGAAACTATCAATTCTATATATTTCCTTATATACATGTAGTTTAAAGAAGCTTAATTACTATCTGAATAAAACTACTTACTTTACTTAATAGAGCTGTATTAGGGCCACTATATAATTTAATTTATCTTGTACGTACAAGTTAGTATCTTGTACGTACAACTTAGTATATTGTACGTACAAGATAGTATCTTGTACGTACAAGTTAGTATTTAGTATCTTGTTCGTACAAGTTAGTATCGTGTACGTACAACTTAGTATCTTGTACGTACAAGTTAGTTAGTATCTTGTACGTGCAAGATAGTATCTTGTACGTACAACTTAGTGTCTTTAGCGTACAAGTTAGTATCTTGTACTTGCAAATGTTGAAACTCGTTATTAAAGGCTGTGGCTGGTTTACTGTCACAATGACATCGCATGAAGCTATAGGTATATTACGTACCCTTTGTCCAAAGGAAAAAAAAATACCTTGCGACATGTTGTGGAGTTGTAATGCTGTGATAAGTTTCCGAACATATTTATGTAAATGTTTATAACAGAGTATTAACTATGATCATGATTTGGACAATAATTGATATGTGTATATATGTCTGATAAACACAAAAACACATGAATAATTAGTTTGCTTTTGTTGTCTGTGCAACCAGTAACTCATTCGAATTAGGGCATAATACCTAGGATTTTTTTCGGAGGCAGTTAATTATTTTCAATACTACTATTCTGAAGTAAAATAAATGCTCAAACATTTCCAATAATGGCACCAGTGTGAAGTATTTAAAGAGACAATTCGCTCTAGTTAATTCTTTTACATAATCAAGAAGCAAACTATGGCATAAATGTATTGTTCTACATTTCTTATGAAACATATACATAAAATATTGACAAATTCCACGTCAATGTTTAGTATTTTAATTGATACCGTCGTAAATAAAAATCATTGATCAATACGATTTAGCAGGTACAAATGTACGATGTACTCATACCCGAGCCAAAGTCACGCACGTTAAACAAATGAACTACATAACCACTGAGGAGGTGATAAAATGATTTTGAGGCAAGATAATTCGTCTAATAAGGTAAACACACTACTGTCAGAGCGATTTGAGCAGTTCTAGACGAAAGTTGCATTACTCTACGAGCAAGGGACAGGGTTCGGCATACAAGATGTTCAACCACAATGTGTAATGGCGGACAGCGGGCGAGTTTGAACATTTCACACGAATTTCACCACCATGGGCTGTTCTGGCATATCACAGTAGAACCGACTGATCTAATTTCTATTGGAACTGGATTTTTTCCGATATATGTACAAATTTTAATGTACTCTTAGACTGAATTGTCCCTTTAACTTTTATTACTGAAGAAAATTACGAATTTGTTTGCTCCTCTTTTTAATAGATAAAACTTATCATTCATCGGAGATGTATCATATCCATTTTATCAGTAAATGTATCTTATCTAAAAACAAGCGACTATACAGTTTTCTCGAAAGGAACTATACAGCGTCAGTTTCAAAATAATGCAAGTGACTATACAGTTTCAACTTTTAATCCGGCAATTTCAAATTACGATTGTGAAAAAGAGATTGTCCTCCAGGTAGGGCGTTAGAATTGTACCTGCTGCCCCTATTGCATGATCGTAAATGGCGACTAAATTTAGGATCTTATCTTTTCTTTTCTTCTTAACTGACTTTATTCTTCCGAATGTCTCCCTTGGCACCGCCTCACTTTTGGCCTTGGGTTGAGCGTTCTCCCCTGTGAGGAAGGCTCCGAGTTCTGTCCCCTGGCCGAGACACACCAAAGTCTATAAAAGTGGTAGTTTCTGCTCCTGCTTAGCGCTCAGCAAACGGGGAGTAGGAAGACTGGTTCGCCCGTTGTCAGTATGTGACCGGGTGGGGTGTGTGTGCTTGGTGTCTTCGGCGGCATGCTTCAGTGATATAGCACTATAAAAAGGGCAATAGTTCCACTATACAAGAAGACATAACATGAATTTACCGCAGTCTCCCAAAACACGCACCTCGCACAACATACACGCAACACACCGCATACATGGGAGGCCGTTCTTACATGACCATAGCTGTTAATAGGACGTTAATTAATCAAACAAACAAACAAAGATTGTCCTCATTAATATCTATTTATATTTTTAATATTGTCAAATAAATTAATAAACCTGTGATAGTGCTTGAAACAATGCAAAGTTGACCGACTATCTTTAATTACGAAAGAATGATCTATATCTGACAAAGGAAAGATGGATCTTTTCTCTACTTTGTAAACTTTGAGACAGATCGCTTCAGTACCTTTTGAGAAATAGCGGTAACAAACTTCAACTATCAAAATCCAAGATGACTCCTTGGCGGCCATCTTGTTGATCAATCGGTCCCAAATCACAATATGCACAACTAGGGCCCTAGGGGAACCTACATATGAATTTTGAGACAGATCCCTTCAGTACTTTCTGAGAAATAGCGATAACAAACTTTGAATAACAAAATCCAAGATGGCTGCCTGGCAGCCATCTTGTTAACCGATCGGTCCCAAAATGCAATATGCACAACTAGGTCCCTAGGGGAACCTACATATGAAATTTGAGACAGATCCCTTCAGTACTATCTGAGAAATAGCCATAACAAACTTTAACTATCGAAATCCAAGATGGCGGCCTGGCAGCCATCTTGTTTACCGATCGGTCCAAAAATGCAATATGCACAACAAGGAGAATTTTTGAGAAATAGGGATATCAAACCTTAACTATCAAAATCCAGGATGGCGGCCATCTTGTTTTTCCTATCAGCCTCAAAATCTGTATGGCACAAATAGGGACCAAGGGTAACCTCCATGTGAAGTTTGAACAAAATTCCTTCAGTAGTTCTCAAGATATATTGATAACAAACTTCAACTGCCAAAATCAAAGATGGCTGCCTTGCGGCCATCTTGTTTTTCCGATCAGCCTCAAAATCTGTATGGCACAACAAGGGACCAGGGGTAACCTCCATGTGAAGATTGAACAAAAATCCCTTTAGTAGTTCTCAAGAAATATCGATAACAAACTTCAACTGCCAAAATCAAAGATGGCTGCCTGGCGGCCATCTTGTTTTTCCGATCAGCCTCAAAATCTGTATGGCACAACTAGGGACCAAGGGTAACCTCCATGTGAAGTTTGAACAAAATCCCTTCAGTAGTTCTCAAGAAATATCGATAACAAACTTCAACTGCCAAAATCAAAGATGGCTGCCTGGCGGCCATCTTGTTTTTCCGATCAGCCTCAAAATCTGTATGGCACAACTAGGGACCAAGGGTAACCTCCATGTGAAGTTTGAACAAAATCCCTTCAGTAGTTCTCAAGAAATATCGATAACAAACTTCAACCGCCAAAATCAAAGATGGCTGCCTGGCGGCCATCTTGCTTTTCCGATCAGCATCAAAATCTGTATGGCACAAATATGGACCAAGGGGACCCTCCATGTGAAGTTTGAACAACATCCATTCAGCAGTTTTTAAGAAATAGTGATAACAAGCTTTGTTTACGGACGGACGACGGACAGTGGACCACGGACGCAGGGCGATTTGAATAGCACAACATCTGATGATGGTGGGCTAATAACTTGTTCGTACAAGATACTAAGTTGTACGTACAAGATACTATCTTGTTCGTACAAGATACTAAGTTGTACGTACAAGATACTAAGTTGTACGTACAAGATACTATCTTGTACGTACAAGATACTAACTTGTACGTACAAGATAAATTAAATTATATAGTGGCCCTAATACGCCGCCGTAGTTATCACAATAAAGGCAATTATTTATTTGATTATCTAATTATTTGAATTTACATTTTAATTAGTTTTAAACTACCTATACTAAATATACTTTGATGTTTCTAATTCTGAACAAAATAAAAAAAATTCCTACTTATGATTATCTACAACGAATCGCTCTTTTTGGGGTCATACCAAAGTTCCGGTATATCTATTACTGCTTTCTTACAATATCCAACATTATACCGAGGGCATTACCGAATGCAATGCTAGCCATAACTGTGTCCTTAGTCCATACAGGTCGTTGTCCTGGAAACTGTAGCAAATAGGAAGTGTCCTCTCCATCAAATGAAGTTTCTAGAATATTAGCGTTGTTCCGTCTGTATACCTGCTTGTGCTTTGTGTGATATTCACATGATTTGGTATTTGTCAACTGTGTTTGTTCCTGTATGATGCACCCAAGCATCAGTGTAGGTCCTATTCTAAAATGAGAATAATTATTGTGCATCATTGGAATCCATGCAGATTCTTCCTCTGTATGTGTATACCTCACTTTGCAGTAGAATGTACGGTGCTGCCTGGAGTAAGCGATTCTGGTGATGCAGTCTGCTTGTCTACTTTCTGATTTGATACTGGCTCTATTCTTTAGATCTCAAAAATACTTGTCCCGAGATGGACGATAATATCCGTGTATTGGCGCAACTACTGCATTTTTTGTCATCATCCTGTTTGCTGAAGAATTTGTGTTTGTTCAGAGGCCGTTTCCTTATTCTTCCGTCCATATTCTTTTGATCATGGAATTCTTTTCTTAGGTCTTCAGGCACAATACTCTGAAAGAGCCATGCAAAAGTTATATTTCTGTCTTTGTATTGCACGTAATAATACAGTGTGTCCTTGGTACGTTTTGCAGATAGTATATTGGCAATTAACTTCTCCTTGTGACGTGTTTTACTTTGTATATGTCATCCTGAATTTGAGTTCCTCCTTGTGTTGTCTGTTGCGTTTGTAAAACATTGTGGAGTTTGTGCCTATCATTAATCTGTTGATGTAGCTGTTGTCTCGGTGGTTTTTTGACTGGTTGGGTTTCATTTTCTTGTGATTCATCCTGCTCAGTAAGTTCTTCAGCATTAAGTTCTGCTTCCTCTGTGTCGTCATCATACAGCTCCGGAGGATGAATTGGCCTTTTTTAGCATCATAATACGTTTTCAGTCTAATAGCATGTATTAGCGAACGGACATATTTGTTATCACTGCATCCTCTGAGTTTAAACGTGTCTTTTGGTCCTTTACGTATGATGTTGTAGGGTCCTACCCATTTTCTGTGTAGTTTTGGTGCTGTTCCAACAGGGACTTGTGTGCAATATAACCACACTTAGTCTCCTACCACAAACTCTGTAGGTTTGGCATGGTTGTCATATTGCTTTTTGTATCTATCTTGTGCAATCTTCATGTTCTCTTTTGCCAATTTTCTAGCAATGTTTAAATTTTTCAGATGTTGTGACAGATGAACCCGATGAGGTCTGAATCGATTGGCATCCGCATCTCCTGTCCAAATAGCATGTAGTATGGAGAATGCAATGTGAACTGTGTAGCTGGTGTCATTCAATATGACATCACGATGGCTGGTAAAACATCTGGCCATGCTTTTCGTTGGTGGCTTGGGTTTTGAGTATTTTCCCATTTCTATAGTTTGGAGGTCCATCAGGATGTGACTTCAGTTTGGGGGAATTAGCGTAGTATCGCATAAGCCACACCCCTTCTGAAACCTCCGTGTTGTTCAACACACTAGGTGAACTGTTTATTTGTCGATGATTAATGAAACGCCATAAAATTCCTCTCCATAAATTATTATCCGTTATTGTCATTGAAACACATATTACAACAGTATAAATTGGGGTGCTGGCCCATACTGTATATTGGTCTAATGTCCACGAGTCCTCACAGGCCAGCACCTCAATTCACTCTCGGATCCACTCTCTCTCTAACTGACTAACACACTCTATATCTCTATATCATTATCCCATATGATACAATTAATTACTAAAATCCTACATTACAGTGATAATCTAACATGCCCTAACAGTAAATGCCTATGGTCAACATTGTACTGTAACGGAAGGAGTGTACTTAGGTGCACGCCCACTCCACGTTCAGTACTTCAACCCAGGTTCTATTGAGTAAGGAAATACTTTTTGACAGAACGTGGAAAATAAGACTGACAAATATTAACAGTTAATAACAAATATTTATTCAGACATAGCGGGGCGTATAAAAAACATGACAAGGCACAGGATCGCGGTACTTATAGGTAAACAAGACTATACAGCACTCACCACAATGGCATTACAGGTTTACTTTGAGACCACTCCCATCCCAGCTAATTACCACCTAGTACCTAATAAACATTCGTAACGCTTAGACTTGGCCTATAATTATCAGTAATATTAGAAAGAGGTAAGAATGACCGACGGCTCACAAATTCAATCGTAAAAGCGGCGTACTTACTTGCTATCCAGGAGTTTTATAGAATCCAATGTTACACAACAAAATCCCACGAAATTATGTGAAATACAACAGCGACCAATCAGAGGCCGAAGCGAAAGCGCCTTAGTCTCGAACCTAAAGTTATTTCAGAAAAAACGTGCAGCAGCAACACTATTCAAATCCAATTATCTAATCTTAGCTCTTTTCAAATCCAATTATCAAACCTAGCTCCAAAATCTTGAATGTAAACCAACTATAATAATCTCCTGTAATATTTGAAATACAATTTATACTGAAATTTCTGAACAAATGTTTGAAATATAAAAATTACTATTTTTGTACTGTGACACATATATAGACAACTCTCTCACACGCAGACGGACAACGCACCTTCAATATATTGTGCCGCTCGTGGTCAACCACAAAGATCCTGTAAATAATAGTTATGTAAACCGCACTAATGAGACTGTCGTTCAGATGTGTCCCACAAGCTAATCGTTTTTGTCTATCGAGTAGGAGAATAGCCCGTGCTATTTTAAATATATATATGTATATCATTCACACCATACCATAAAAGTGAGGCGATGCCAAGGGAGGCATTTGGAAAAATTAAAGTCAGTTAGGAAGAAGAGAAAAGACAAGATCTTAAATATAGTGGCCTTTTACGATATATTTTTAGCCCAGTGAGCTATTCAAATCGCCCTGCGTCCGTACGTAAACAATGCTTGTTAGCACCATTTCTTAAAAAAATACTGAAGAAATTTTGTTCAAACTTCACATGAAGGATCTTCTTGGTCCATATTTGTGCCATACAGATTTTGAGGCTGATCGAAAAAAAGATGGCCGCCAGGCAGCCATCTTTGATTTTGGCAGTTGAAGTTTGTAAATCGCTATTTCTTGAGAACTACTGAATGAATTTTGTTCAAACTTCACATGGATGTTTTTTGGTCCCTCGTGTGCCATACAAATTTTGAGGCTGATCGGAAAAACAAGATGGCCGCCAGGCAGCCATGTTTGATTTTGGCAGTTGAAGTTTGTTATCGCTATTTCTTGAGAACTACCAAAGGGGTTTTGTTCAAACTTCACATGGATGGTTCCCTTTGTCCAATGTTGTGCCATACAGATTTTGTGGCTGATCCGAAAAACAAGATTGCCACCAGGCAGCCATCTTGTATTTTGGCGATTGAAGTCTGTTATCACTATATCTTGAAAACTACACCAAACATATGTACATGTACGACATCCTGCGTAAAAAAAAATATGATAACAGTGGAGAGTCGTTTCGCTGTTTTGCCGTTCGACACAGTGATAGTCAACTACCGCGCAGTATTTAGGACGACAGCGGGAAACATAAGACGACCCGCGTTATAAAAAAAAACATTTTATTATTTAATCAAACTGTTCAGAAGGTGATGATACGTGTAGTATTAACGGTAAGTTAATAACTTTTGCGACTCTACAAAATTATCGATCTCGTTTTACATTCCTATTTTAAAAATATTAAAAGCCGTTTCGGAAAGGTAGTGGCCCTTTAATGAATACAACAAGAAAATCATGATGTTTGCAGAATTTATGTCTGAACGGAATGAGTTTTGCTTTAAGAGAGTTTCGTCAACAAATATCTAACATTTATTCCGCCATCTTGCGCCGGTATTAGCCGGTGATTCAAAACCGGCTGATCCGGCGTACGCCGCTCACGCAACCGGCACATTTTTTCTTTGAATCAAGTGACTTAGCCGCCTCGCCGGGTCGCCGGCGGGCGCCTGCTCTTGACGAATCGAGCAGGGGTAGTGTGTAGTAGCGTGTGTGAAGTGCGAGGTGCGCGTTTATGGAGACTGCGGTAGGTTCGTGTTGTGTCTTCTAATATAGTGGAACTGTTGCCCTTTTTATAGTGCTATACCACTGGAGCATGCCGCCGAAGACACTAAGCAACACACCCCAAACGGTCACATTATATTGCCCATGTCAAAGTGGAAGGCAGTTCTTTAGCAGTTTTTAAACCTTCACAGTTTACTGTATAAGCAGTTCTTTTAGCAGTTCTTTAGCCTTCATATGCAACTGGCTGGGACGTACTGTTAACCCTTAGCAATCCTTCACGAAAATATACGTAACTTAATTTCCCACATCTTATATCATGAAAATCTTACAATCCTGAATTATTATATATCCATTTTGCCTGAAATATTTATAATAAATATTTAGAGATTTACGGCATATGCATCGCTAACTATATGAAGCATTAGCGGCTAAATACTACAATTTTACATCTATAACACATTTATCTGAAGCTTCATATCTCTTATCCTCGGTTTCTTATAAAATTCAAGATCATTCAGATAAGCCACATTGAAATTAAACCCATCGCTAAGTAAAATACACTTTAATGTAAACAATGCGGTAGTTATTTTATCAACGCTGTATTCGAATTAGGACAGCTATGCAGTACGGTAACATACAAATGTAGAAAGTCGATTATTCACCTTAGATACTCTAAACATGTATGTATTTCATGAGACAAGCAAATACTTGTACGATTGTCTTTTTATACGTATATGAATACGTTTTTATGACTCTTGAATACATTGATTAATAAAAAAGAGATTTTGAAAAACATATATTCATGTTACAGCAACGCTTTCTATCGACAGAGGATTTGCTTTGGTCAGCCAATCATAAAAAAAAATGTTTTCAACTGAGTGTCACCGATCAGTGTGGGACATAAAAACAGCTTTATTATTTTCTAGGGTTAGGGTTAGGATTAGGTTAACCCTTACCCATTCATACAAAAGGGCAGTGAAAAACATACAGAACACACAGTATATTTAAACAACAAGTTAAACAATTATCAAGGCCGCTTTCCTCAGAGTTTTTAATAAAGAGGCCTAAATCCTGTAGAAATTGTAGATCAATAGAAGACAAAAGTCGTTCCAAATTTTAAAAGAATTTTTCTCGCTGTAAAGTTAACGGTTCGCTTAAAATGAAGTTGGTTTCATTCTCAATGTCGTTACAAAATATGCCAGAAGACGGGGAATCTTTTTAGTGACAGAAGTTATTTACCGTTACAGGTTCTGCTAAATAAATATTGCAAGTTTTGCTGGATTAATATTCATAAAATTGCCCACCAATGAACAAGCGTGTCCAAGTTATCGGTCACTTGTGTTAGAGAAAAACAAAAGCTTTAAAAACATTGGAAATTTCTGATTGAAAACGTATCTTACGATCACATTAAAATATGAAAAAGATTATCAATTATTTATATTTCATATCGTATTCTATAATGAACTGTTCTATATTTTCGATATGACTCAACGTTTCACCGTCTGCCGACGGAACACATATCTCAGGTAATCTTTGCCAGCGTAACACTGACACCGTGACACTCAGGGACTGTGCTACCGCGATCCGCGGAGGACCGCCCGCTTTGAAGATCCGCGATGAAACGATCGCCGCGGATCACGGTGACATGGCGGATCACCGTGATCACGATGGGTCGCGGAGACGCCGCTTTGAAGATTCTCGGTGACGATTCATGGTGACATGTCACCGCGATTGTCCCCCTTGAGAGATAAGCCGACGCGGAGACAGCGAGACATTTCGATAATTTTAATGGACCGATCTGTACGACATCCTGCGTAAAAAAAATATGATAACAGTGGAGAGTCGTTTCGCTGTTTTGCCGTTCGACACGGTGATAGTCAACTACCGCGCAGTATTTAGGACGACAGCGGGAAACATAAGACGACCCGCGTTATAAAAAATAACATTTTATTATTTAATCAAATTGTTCAGAAGGTGATGATACGTGTAGTATTAACGGTAAGTTAATAACTTTTGCGACTCTACAAAATTATCGATCTCGTTTTACATTCCTATTTTAAAAATTAAAAGCCGTTTCGGAAAGGTAGTGGCCCTTTAATGAATACAACAAGAAAATCATGATGTTTGCAGAATTTATGTCTGAACGGAATGAGTTTTGCTTTAAGAGAGTTTCGTCAACAAATATCTAACATTTATTCCGCCATCTTGCGCCGGTATTAGCCGGTGATTCAAAACCGGCTGATCCGGCGTACGCCGGTCACGCAACCGGCGCATTTTTTCTTTGAATCAAGTGACTTAGCCGCCTCGCCGGGTCGCCGGCGGGCGCCTGCTCTTGACGAATCGAGCAGGGGTAGTGTGTAGCGTGTGTGAAGTGCGAGGTGCGCGTTTATGGAGACTGCGGTAGGTTCGTGTTGTGTCTTCTAATATAGTGGAACTGTTGCCCTTTTTATAGTGCTATACCACTGGAGCATGCCGCCGAAGACACTAAGCAACACACCCCAAACGGTCACATTATAATGCCCATGTCAAAGTGGAAGGCAGTTCTTTAGCAGTTTTTAAACCTTCACAGTTTACTGTATAAGCAGTTCTTTTAGCAGTTCTTTAGCCTTCATAATGCAACTGGCTGGGACGTACTGTTAACCCTTAGCAATCCATTGGAAAAATTAGCAGTCCCTTAACCTTCACAGTCCACTAGCAGTCGGTTAGCAGTTCCTTAGCAGTTTTTAGGCAGTCCGTTTTAAAATGAACTGCCTAATATGTCCATATATGGCGCATGCGACTGCTTACTTTAGGCAGTTCTTAGGCAGTCTATTTCAAAATGAACTGCCTAAAACGTCCAAATATGGCGCAAGCGACTGCTTAATGTACGAATCAAAACTGCCTAATATCTATAAATAGCTCACAACTGCTAAAAACAATCCAAATATGGAGCATGCGACTGCTTATATTTATGAATCACAATTGCTTAAGGATGTATTCTTCTGAGGTTTCAGTCCCGTTGAAGTCTCGTTTCGACAAAGATCAAAGAAGTTACGAGATTTTCAAATGCAATTTATCGATATCTGCAGCAAGTTGCCAGTTGCAAATTTTGTCAAAAAATTACAGTTCTAACTTTGGCCGATTTTTTTATACGGGGATTTTAAGAAATGGCCCATTTGGCGGCCATTTTGAAATTGTGTCTTTTTTCGCTTCAAGTAGAGCCACAGCTTTACCATTTTTTACTGAAAATGTTTTTACTTGAATCATCACTGCACCAGCATTTTTAGCTGTATTGAGAAAATTTTTGCTGTAAATCTTTACTTTATTCGTGTTAATTAAAATATTGAGCATTAATGTATGAAATGATTCACTTTTTTCACTTTATTTTTACATTTAATGGTAATTTGAGCACTTATAATTTTTACTCTAAAATACTAAAAAATATAATTTTCAAGTGGGGCAAAAAAGTAAGCACACGGACCCCCCATTTTTCTGCCTGATTCTGAAAGAACAACCCTTTTCCTATTGATATGCAAAATATTAACAAAAGTTTAATACCAGAACTTTTTCTATAAAGGGTTAGATTTGGCAAAAATGGCTGAAAATGGTGCATTTTGTAGCTCAAAATTAAGGGGTAGGGGTAGCATATCTTGTTATTCTGAGAAAAAATATTAGTCTTTTTGATCAAAACTGGTATATTTTAAAAGAAGACTACTGGAAAATAAATTCTACAAACATAAATACATATCAAACACCTCATTAGGAAATTATGGCTTTAATATCTTGTGTATATGGTCAAAACGGCAAAATTCCCATAAAATCCAATATTTTGTCAACTAGGTATCTTTGAGTGACAGTAGCTCAAAAACGAGCACACGGACATATGTTTTTTCTTTCATTTTCTTTCATGGTATGAACTCCTCTTTCCAAAAATCTATATAAGAAAAAAAGTTTAATACAAGAAAATTTTGACTTCTCAGAGGAGTACATCCTTAATACTTATAAATATAAGTTCAAGAAACTGTTAACACATTTCCAATTACATGGGGAAAAAATGAAAATACTATAATGTGGAAAATATACATAGACAAGTTATATATAATTACACTAACTCTAAGATAAAGTTTGCAGTTTTTAAAAAATAACTTGCATTCATTTACCGGTATTCATTTTCCAGAAATTTATAGAAAATAAAAGATTGAATAACATAAACCAATCCAAGATATATACACATAAATCATAATGTTTATTTTGTGTCATACAAATTATTTTAAAAAGAAAATGCATCATCTATATTATACTGGGGGTGTATAAGAGTAAAATGGAAAATGAATTTGAATTTTATCAATAAAAAAATAGAAACAGTTAACTTCTAAGTTTCCAAATTTAAATGCATGGATCCCATGCAGCTATATATATATATATATATGCACATAGATTGCAAGCTCATGCATCTTACCTTGTACATTGGGGGTATATACAGCAAAATTATAGGGTTATAATCCAGTACAAAACCAGAATGCATACATCCAAAACTGAACATTTTACCATTTCTATTCCTGGCTATACACAATTCCCTTTATACTTACACTTAACTATGTAAAACTGCATGTTGAAAACTACACCTCACTTATTTAGATGTCCAAAATATTCCCCAAATGGTCCAAATTATGTAGAGGATAATTTGTGCACATGCTTCCTCACACCAAACTGTTCAAACTGACCGCTGGAATTTGGAGGGAGACTATACAGGTTCAAAGGTCACCACATGTGTACACACAGCAACACTACATGTGGGGGTCACCATCTCTGTGTATAATGACCCATGGCTGTATCTGCCTCCCCAGGGTGTTAGAGATAAGGGACTGCATATGCATCTATGTTTATATGTACAAAATAGTATTATTGGCACATATTTATCAATAATATGAGAAATTATAATAGGACTTTGATATTTTATGAATACATGTATAGAATAATTATGTTGATCAAACTGACCTTTATTTAGTTTTGAATTGCATTTAAATGGTTTATGGTGTGTAAAATTTAAAAAAAAAGTTTTGAAGTAGGAATTAATCACACATTTAAAATTTACAATTTAATGATGTATCTTAATTCATGTTCCTTTGCATTTAATAATAAGTTGCAAGACAACTTCACTTAAGTTTTACTTTGCCATGCAATTTCTTGCCTTTGTCCATTTGGTATGTGAACTGCTCTGTTAGACTGCTAAGGTCCATAAGCAGTCAATGACAAGCAGTTTCAGTCTATGATAAGCAGTCACTGACTGCTTACAAATATAGTTAGCAGTTCAACAAGCAGTTTTAAATCTTGTATGGTGAAATATTAGCAGTTTTCAGTGACTGCTTAAAACTGGACTGCTGAGAACTGCCTAAAAATTGTGGGACTGCTACAAAACTGCCTAATAACTGCTTATATTTGCAGTTCAGTTTGACATGGGTGACAACGGGCGAACAAGTTTAATTTTCAACACTAAAATAGGAAAAACAGCAAAAGAATTCGACATAAGAGATTAAATCTTCGGTTTTGATTTGAAATCGGCGTACTACTACATAGCTATATTTAAAGATCATAAGACCTATCTAGTTTTTTTCCATATCAATGTATTACCGTTCGGCATCTTTACTGCAGGGTATGTATTTACCAACGTGACTATACCTTTAATCAAACATTGGAGAGCTATGGAAGAGAATATTATGTTCATAGATGATCGTATTGGGGGTTCAAGCAATCACGGTAAAGCCAATCGGTTCAGAAAGATCAAGATGATCTTGAGTTTTTTGATAGCCGAAGACAAATGTTGTTGAGTAGTACAAAGATGCTTGGGCTACGTTGGCAGATAAATGAAGGTATGGTATATATATCCGAGAGAAGGGTAGAGAATTTGCTCGTCAAGATCACAAAATTACAGGTAAAGTTTAGTCATAGAAATAGAATGCCAGTTCGAGACGTAGCAAGTGAGGCGGTGCTGGTAAGTTAGTACAATTTAAGACGAGAGAAATGTATAGATGTATTAACACCAGAGCGAGGTAGAAGACTCCCATCATAGTGACTGATAAGCCAATGACAGAGATTGAGTTCTGGTCAAAACAAATCAGACAAGACGCCCATGGGCCTTAACAGTTATTGGACTATTGGCACAACACCCCAAAGATTATAGCAGTGATAAACATCTAAGGCAATACAAAATAACTCTTTTATAAGAAGTGCAGGTCCTGATATATTTGATGAATTAGACCATGAATGAAGGTCCCTTGATCCCCACCATGCTACAAATCCAATATTCAGTCTCTAGACCTCTTAAGTATTTACGAGAACTCGTTTTAAGATTTAAGCCTATTTGATATGTGACCTTGAATGAAGGTCAATGTGGTTCACTGGAACGCACTTGGTAGCCATTCCTCCAAACATGTCACAGGCTCAATATCAGGTCTTTAGGCCTCTTAGTTATTCATAAGAAGAAATTTAAATACTTAAGCATGTTTGACCTCTTTGACCTTTTGGGTTATTGAGAAGAAGTTGTTTAAATGAAAAATTTATGCACGGCGCACGATGATTGCCGATGCATGAAAAAAATCAAAACTGACTTATGGTTTAATTACATGAAAGGAAGGATCACAGCATCTGTTATAGGCTCAGTTATTCGGTGTAGAGTTGGTAGATTAAAACCGGATAACTACATTGTAAAATAAATCATGGGAGTTTCAAACAAATACTCTCCAAAAGCAAGGGAATATGGTAAAACCATGGAGAAAGTTGCTCTTACATAATACCCAATGCAGTATATGAAAAATATCGTCACAGGGGTGGGGTTACAAAATTTGGTTTATTCGCTGTGAGGAAGGCTCTGGGTTCTGTCCCCTGGCCGAGACACACCAAAGTCTATAAAAGTGGTAGTTTCTACTCCAGCTTGGCGCTCAGCATACAGGGAGTGGGACGACTGGTTCGCCCGTTGTCAGTATAATGTGACCGGGTGGGGTGTGTTGCTTGGTGTCTTCGGCGGCGTGCTTGCAGTGATATAGCGCTATAAAAAGGGCAACAGTTCCACTATACAAGAAGACACAACATGAATATACCGCAGTCTCCCAAAACACGCACCTCGCACAATATACATGCAACACACCGCATACATGGGAGGCCGTCCTTACATGACCATAGCTGTTAATAGGACGTAAATTAATCAAACAAAACAAACAAGTGAACAAACAGCATCCATTATATTGGTGCCACCCCAGATGAGCCTGTTGAATTAAGTGTTTTAGGGATGGAATTGAGGTCAAATGTTCATTTGCATATCAGTTCCATGCACCAGTTGAGGTTGCAGAAATTAAAGATTATGATCTTTGTCTGGAAGATGGGCAAGTTTAACTTAAGAAATCTTCTAAACGGTATACTCAAATTACAAAGATACTTTGATTGAAACAGTTTCTTAATTCAATACGTTTCGCTGTATAAGGTCTAATTAAGAAAAATCTATTTTGAAATAAACACATATTGTATTAGGAACTGTTTCCGTGTTAGCATTGTACGTACAAGATCAACAATGCAAAGTATTGTCAGTTTCCATTCACCTATGATAATGCGTGTTTACTTACTTTAAAGTTGTAGTTTAGTTGTTTAGAGTTCTAGGATGTCCGATTCCGCATTAAAGTGCCTGCTGCAAACACTGTGCCATGGTTTTGGATTGTAATGAAGCAGCCGCATCATTGATATCCATCGTGACCTTAACCGGGGTTGTCTCTTCACCGTAGGGAATGATCTGAATGTTACATTTAGCATCCATGGGTATTTATCTTAATTCAACGATTTGCGGCTGTCAAAACAT
The DNA here is from genome assembly GCF_041381155.1 of Argopecten irradians. Taxonomy (NCBI): domain Eukaryota; kingdom Metazoa; phylum Mollusca; class Bivalvia; order Pectinida; family Pectinidae; genus Argopecten; species Argopecten irradians. The sequence continues at coordinate 45,330 of NW_027187528.1, read as the reverse complement.
ATATCCTGGAACAGCACACCAGTATTTTGTCTTTGAGTTCTCACTTCTGACTCACCCCCTTTTACCGCATTTATGTGCATACAGCGATGGCTTGAAGCTGGGCTGGTCGCTACTTATATCATCAAAAAGTGCCCTAAATTTTTGTCGGTCACATGATTAGATCACCTATTTCTACCTCCGCATCAGAAGAGTTCCTTTATCTCGTAAACGGCGTATTAAAATATCGTAGCAGCGTTCCTGCTATTTTTTGGACCAGGATTCAAGGCTTTTTAAAGGGGAATAAGCGAAATTCAAGTCACGTTTTCACACTTTCAGACACTTTTCAGAAGTTGTGTTCTTATTTTTAAGAGTAATGCAACTTGAATGATGCTGACTGAACCTATTCCAACATTGTACCTGCTGCCCCTATTGCATGATCGTAAAAGGCGACTAAATTTAGGATCTTATCTTTTCTCTTCTTCCTAACTGACTTTATCTTTCCTATTGCCTCCCTTGGCACCGCCTCACTTTTGGCCTTGAGTTGAGCGTTCGCCCCTGTGAGGAAGGCTCTGGGTTCTGTCCCCTGGCCGAGACACACCAAAGTCTATAAAAGTGATAGTTTCTGCTCCTGCTTAGCGCTCAGCATACAGGGAGTGGGACGACTGGTTCGCCCGTTGTCAGTATAATGTGACCGGGTGGGGTGTGTGTTGCTTGGTGTCTTCGGCGGCATGCTTCAGTGATATAGCACTATAAAAAGGACAACAGTTCCACTATACAAGAAGACACAACATGAATATACCGCAGTCTCCCAAAACACGCACCTCGCACAACATACACGCAACACAACGCATATATGGGAGGCCGTCCTTACATGACCATAGCTGTTAATAGGACGTTAATTAATCAAACAAACAAAAAAAACCATAAAACTACATTCATTATGAAAGAAAACAATTGTCCCCACTTTTTCCAGTTTTCAAGGAGTGAGAACCCTACCAAAGACTCTCCGGTGAATGTCTCTAGTTTATTAATACAATTATTTTCCCCAGAATTTTCTAACAGATAATGAAAACAATTTCACCTTTGGCACTGGCCCTGCAGGTAGGGCGTTAGAATTGTACCTGCTGCCCCTATTGCATGATCGTAAAAGGCGACTAAATTTAGGATCTTATCTTTTCTCTTCTTCCTAACTGACTTTATCTTTCCTAATGCCTCCCTTGGCACTGCCTCACTTTTGGCCTTGAGTTGAGCGTTCGCCCCTGTGAGGAAGGCTCTGGGTTCTGTCCCCTGGCCGAGACACACCAAAGTCTATAAAAGTGGTAGTTTCTGCTCCTGCTTAGCGCTCAGCATACAGGGAGTGGGACGACTGGTTCGCCCGTTGTCAGTATAATGTGACCGGGTGGGGTGTGTTGCTTGGTGTCTTCGGCGGCATGCTTCAGTGATATAGCACTATAAAAAGGGCAACAGTTCCACTATACAAGAAGACACAACATGAATATACCGCAGTCTCCTAAAACACGCACCTCGCACAACATACACGCAACACATCGCATACATGGGAGGCCGTCCTTACATGACCATTTTGTTTGTTTGTTTGATTTATTAACGTCCTATTAACAGCTATGGTCATGTAAGGACGGCCTCCCATGTATGCGGTGCGTTGCGTGTATGTTGTGCGAGATGTTATTGCTTTATATAAACACCATAATCACCGTCATCATACTCGATGTTTCTTAATGCAAGTGTTTTGAGATTGGCTTGTCAAATAGGTCTGTCAAATCTGTCTAAGCAGCATGCCGGAAGTTTTAAATTCAAAATGAACAGAAGCTGAACTGCACACATTGAATTTCAATATTTGAATTATTTAATTGTGGTCCTAGCTGGTAATATGTATTGACTTTTTGACCGGTTTTTTCGCGAGGAGGCAAGCAGACTGATGATGTGAAGGAAATCGGTGAAATTTGTTGGTATTATTAAAGCGATCTCGGTTAGTACTGATTGAAATTTATGCAATTAAATCATATTTAAATATTACTTTCTTAGTTTTGACGATCAGGTGAGTATTGGCCAAGTAGCGAGGCCTGTCATTCGACGTGACATTGTCAACTTCCGGGTAGTTTCTATACTTTAACAAGAGGCCCATGAGCCTTAACGGTCACCTGAGTTAGAATATATAATGAAACAAATCAAAGACATATAAACACTATATGCTGGGCATTGAAGTTGGTCAGTGATTTATAATTAGCCCACCATCATCAGATGGTGGGCTATTCAAATCGCCTTTCGTCCGTGGTCCGTCCGTCCATTAACAATTCTTGTTACCGCTATTTCTCAGAAAGTACCTTAGGGCCCCAGTTGTGCATGCTGCATTTTGGGACCAATCGGTGAACAAGATAGCCGACAGGCGGCCATCTTGGATTTTGATAGTTAAAGTTTGTTACCACTATTTCTCAAAAAGTACTGAAGGGATCTTTCTCAAATTTCATATGTCGGTTCCCCTAGGACCCTAGTTGTGCAAATTGCGTTTTGGGACCGACGATGGTAAACAAGATGACCGACTGACGGCCATCTTGGATTTTGATAATTAAAGTTTGTTATCGCTATTTCTCAGAAAGTACTGAAGGGATCTTTCTCAAATTCCATGCATATTTTCCCCTTGTACCCTAGTTGTGCATATATATAGTACATATAAGGACTGATCCATAATGTCTTTCGGGACTGATCGGTAAACAAGATGGCAAACCGGCCGTCATCTTAGATTTCATTGTTAAAGTTTGTTACCACTATTTCTTAGAAAGTACTATAGCGATCTGTCTCAAATTTTATATGTAGTGTGTTTGAAAAAGTATGAAAAGCAGGGAAAAGATCCCTCTTTCAATTGTCAGACATAGATAATTCTTTGGTGGGCGCCAAGATCCCTCTGGGATCTCTTGTTAGACTATGAAGAGTATTTGCTTCCATCAAACCTGTGAACTTAGAGGTATTTTTTGAAATTTTAATCATTTTGACCCTGTTCGGTCCTGCACCTCTGGCCCCCCAGGGGTCATCGTGGACGGATATGGATGTTAAAATGCTATATCTTAGTAATAATAATTCTTATAAAGTTTGACTAATTTTCCTACGAAAATGGCAAATAATGTTATAACAAATATGTTTTTCCTATATAACACTAAAGTAAACTTGACCCCTCCCCCAGGGGGTAACGTGAGGACCCCACGGTCATATTATTCACAATATTTATAAAACACCTTAGAACCTTTCATCTCCCTAACTTACTACTCACTATAGAGATTTTAGTCGTACAGATATCGTTTTCTTATTGCGTTCTCTACGGCCTATCTTGCACACACCCCCATTTTCCGGCCCCCCGCCCCATCAATCGCCCCCCGCAGGAGGTCGGACCTCACGGGCCAACTATGCGATATGATATTTAAGAATGCTACTGTGCTCAGGCTAAATAATTCTAGACCAAGTTTAGATCATCGTTTCACGAATAAAAATTGCACAAGCAAAAAGAACTTTGCGCTCAATCAAATGTGAGTGTTACCTATATTAAGCTATAGCTCAACAAACAGCTTTCGATCTCCTACTCCCTCATCCCAGGCGGGAAACTGTGAGACAACCTCCATTGGGTACATATAATTCATCATAAGTTTTTTTCTTCTTAGAGAAGACCATAACATTTTTCTTCATTTATATGAAAAGTATTTGATTCTCCCATTTCCAGAATTTCAGAAGACAATTTTTTTAAGTTTTAGTCTATTTGATCCTTTTTAGGCCCCCACTAGCCCTCTGCCCCCCAGGGGGTCGGCCAGGACCAATGTGGATATGATATTAAAATGCTATCTCAGGCTAATAATTCTAACCAGGGTTTGAATCGTTTTCCTCAATGAAAATTGAGCAAAACATGCTCATTAAATGTGTTTTAATCCACTATTAATAAACCTATAGTAAATTTGACCACCGCCCTCCCCAGGGGAAACGTGAGACCCCAGGGGTCAACTATAATTCTACAATTTTTGTACAGAACCTTAAGACTTTTCTATTTATCGAAAAAAGTTTTCTGATTCTCCCCTATTCCCAGAAATTTCAGAAGAGATTTTTGATACTCTATCGCCCTATTTGACTCCCTTTTGAACCCGCCCCTAAGGAGAGCCCCGGGGTTCAGACAATCAGAAAAATTTTGTAAATTAGGATTAAATGACCATCTCATATCTGATAATTATGACAACAATTTCAACGACATTTCCTATTACAACATAGACCAAAGTATGCGCAACAAATTAAAAAAATGTGTTTTCCTCAATATAAAACCGTATTAGTACTATAATCTTAACACCCAATCACTCGCTATGTAGACAACAAACTAGAGACACCACAAGGTACAATTACTAATCAATTCAACGAATTTTTTTTGTAAAGACGCTTAAGGGACACTTTCTAACTTATTGAAGAGTATTTTGCTATTCTATAACCGCACATCTGGGTGTAGTAGAGAATAATGATTATATATGAAATGTTTAAACTCACTTTTTAAACATTTTGGCATCCCCTCCCACAGACCCACAGCCAAATCCTGGGGTGGTGGTTACCTATATTAATCACCAATTTTGACTGGCCTTATGCCTTCATAAGGTTTGTTGCAAAATTCATTGGCATTGCTTCATAGCAGTATTCGGAGACTGAAGACGAAAAATGTTAATGTTTGTACAGAAACACGTATACAACGCACGACGATTCGGACAACAAGCTCAGATTAGAATAGGTGAACTTGAGACTTTCCTCAGCTCTGTTGACTAAAAAACTCAATATTTCTCCAAATTTTTGGATTTAATACGATCTTTAATTTTGTGTGTACCAACAACAATCATAAGTGACTACTGTGCCATATTGTAATAGATAAACCGTTTTTTATGCACCTACATAAACCCGACTAAGTTCTTTTTTGTATCGCATAAGCCATAGTAGGAAGCGGGACAGACAGTCCGCCCACTTGTCAAGTTATTAATGTGACCTAGGATGTTGTGCGTTTCTTGAAATTATACCTTCAGTCTCTCTCAAAACATACCCGCAACACACCTCATAGTTCATGTGGGAGTACCTGTCCTCTACTATTGACCGTAAACTACTGTTAACCATATAAGTAGAGTCATATAATCAAACAAACAAAGTCCCATCAGGCCGGATTAGCCTCTCTTGCTTTCATCAGACGCTGACGTTGCGAAGAGCGCATACTCCCTCATTTACATACTGCTGGAGCCACTAATTGTTAGACACCGACCTGCGGCTACTTCCTCAATGCGCCTGAACATGGTCATCCCTGAGCAGCATCCTGTTAACTTTCTGTCCCCTTGGACATTTCGCTACACTTTGGGGAACCAGAAAAATGGATGATCATCACCTTTCGAAGGTGGACAACCTGATCATGCCAGTCTCTCATTGGCTCGCTGTGGTTCCAATCCGACCTCTCCCACCGCACCAATACGTTCCTCTGCAACCAGCTCCTGCAAACGTCGGAACCCTGCCTCCATTTTCTGGATGGTTCTTAACCGATGCTTCATGTGAAGCCCCCACCAGAACCACCATATTCTGAGGCAAGTCTAAAAGACGCTCAGCACTGGTATAGGTGTTTGACTCGTAGAACAATGGGTATGATCCTATCGGATTCAATTCCTCCCCCCCCCCCTTTCAACTTCTGTTCCGCTAGTAATGGCACTGAAGCTGGACTTATGACCTTCAATGTTCTGTCTAGATGGAAGTGCCCATCGAACGCCTTCGGCAAAGTGCAGCGAGGCAACATCGCACGAGGTGCTGGAAACATTTCAATCCCTTAGTCCTTCTCTTCAGGGTTCATCATTGCAGCCACCAGTAGCAGTGCATTTAACAGAAGCAGGACGGCAACTGAGTTGAGGGGCTCAAGCTGGATTTTTTTCTGGAATAGGCTGGTCCAAATGCCGGACAAATGACCACAATGGTTTCCCCCTGGAGATTGTGCAATTATCAGCAGATGTAAGCAGACGCTGCATACGGACAAACCACTGGAGATCCTTAGGACAGGGGCGTAAAAAGAGTCATATGCTGGCCTCCTAAGAATTAAAACATCCGGATCCGTAGCCTCTTGTCGAAGATGGTAGGCACATGGCACCAGTAAGCGTGAGGCTTTTGATACTGATTTGCCTCTATGGAATCTCGTATAAGGCACTTCTTCTCCTTGATCTTCGAGGATGCTGAGGTAGACTGAATCCTAGATGCCTTCCCGTCCCTTGCCTGTTGCTTGCTCCTCCCAAAGACGGCGGCGATGTCGCTTCTCCTCTTTGTGTCCTCACGAGATCTAAAATTCCTGTGAAACTCTGGAAGTACTTTGGGTGGAGTTTCTGTACATCTGTTGTTTTCATGAGAACTAGAAACTCGCTTCTCCGGAACTCGGAAACGTTGAGGGCTAGAAGTCATCATGTTCATAGGACGACTTGGCAACCCCTGAAGCCTCATTGGCTCCAGGAGGCGTTGAAAGCAAGATAATCTCCATATGGCTAATGTTCAACTTATAAGAAGCCTTAGCCGACTTAACTCTATTGCAGATTGACCATACTGAAAAATTCAGGCAGACCCCAGCTCAGGCTCATCACCTGGAAGGTGTCGAGGGCCATGGCAAAATCCATTAGCTGATGACTATTCTATGTACCAGGTCCTCCGACTTCTCCTGGTCGTGAGGCAAGTCTTTCTGCCAGGTCCAAGGCATGGAGGTGGTATTGGCCACGGACTAAGACTTCCTCCATCTCCTGTACGAAGGTTAATCTGGCAGCCATATCTGAAACACACAGAAAAAAAGGGCGTTACTGGAAGGCGTCGTCATCCTATGTCAAACAGCACGTTTCGTATTTATATCTGATCGCTTTGCGTTCAATTCGCAGACGGGGGTAATGCAGCGTTGGTTCGTATCCCACTTCTGACACCATTAAAGCACTTACAATTGCAAGTATATTTGAACAGGTAAGAAGGAAGATGGTTTAAAGTTGGTAACTAATAGGAGAAAATGATACCTGTAGATCTTGTCCCAGTTGATCAGTCTCTTCTGGTCATTTCTCACTCTCACCTACGCGATGTAAGGGGGTAATAACACGCCTCTGGCTTCAATCAGCTTCACTGGCAAACTCGCAAACCTCAAGACTCTTCTTGGGTTTATCCTTCTTCTTGTATTTCCATGTTTGTCTATAAATCGCAGTATTGTTTGTTTGATTAATTAAACGTGCCCTATTAACAGCCTATGGTCAAGTAAGGACAGCCTCCCATTTTGTGCGAATGTGGTGTGTTGCCTGTAAGTTTGTGCGAGGTTAACATGTTTTGGAAAGAAACCATGGCGCGTTAATTCATGTTATCTGCTATGTAATAGTAGACCTGTTGCCCCTTTTTAAAGTGCATAATCATGCAGTATCCGAGGACACCAAGCAACCCACCCCACCGACGGTCACATTATACAGACAACGGGCTAACCAGTCGTCCCCACTCCCTGTATGCCGAGCGTCAAGCAGGAGCAAAAAAACAACCACTATAACAAAAAAAATGATTATAGACTTTGGTGCGTCTCGACCAGGGGACAGAACCCAGAGCCTTCCTCACAGGGGCGAACGCTCAACTCAAGGCCAAAAGTGAGGCGGTGCCAAGGGAGGCATTAGGAAAGATAAAGTCAGTTAGGAAAAGATAAAGGCTAAAATCTTGAAAAGTGACAATTCGGTCTAAAAGAACATTAAAAGAAAATTTGTACCGGAAAAATCCAGTTTTAATGGAAATTAGACCAGTCGGTTTTATTGTGATATGCCTGAAAAGCCCATGGTTGTGAAATGTGTGTAGATGTACAAACTCGCTCGCTGTCCGCCATTCCATATTATGATGGAACTTCTTGTATGCCGAACCCTGTCCCTTGCTCGGAGAGTAAGTTTTGTCTAGATTTTGTTTGATTAAGTAACAACCTATTAACAGCTTTGGTCGTGTAAGGACGGCCTCCCATGAATGCGGTGTGCTGCGTGTATGTTGTGCGAGATGCGTGTTTTTGGGAGACTGCGGTATGTTCGTGTTGTATCTTTTTTTTTCCAAAAAAATTACTTTATTCCCCAGACATGATAAACGTAGATGACTGCCAGGGTTGGGACCCTGGTTTCAGCATCCGTACATAATTGTCCTCTTGCAAGAGGGCTTTCATTCAACATTCATTTCCCTATATTCTCTCTAACCTTCCAATCATTCACTTACTCTTTCTCTTTCTTTATGTTATTCATTGATACATTCGTTCTGTGAATCTTTCATACTCATTTATTACTTTTCTTTCATTCTTAGTTCATCCTCGCATTCTATAGCTAATTCCTAAATTTATCTAAAATATTCTGAACATACTTTATTGATACAATTTTCGTTTTCATTGATTTTATAAACATTTCTAAATTACTTAGAAATAGGTATTGGACTTTCCTAAATATATGATCAACAGCAATTTCTATTTTGTTATACTTAATTTCATTTCTACATTTCCAAATGGACCATTTGAAGGACAATAATGCGGTATTGAGAAGAACTGACATATTATCTTTAGCTTGAAATCCCAAAATCACAACATCTGATGTCAGCATATCTTCATTAAATCCCGGAATGGTTTTAAATATATGTACAGAACAAATGTTTAGAATATTTCTGACAATACCACATTCAAAAAATAAATGTACAATATCTTCAGTTTGCGTTTTGCAAAAATGACACTTGCCATTCGAATTACCAAATTTACTTATTTTTGATTCTGTATATATAATGTTGTGTATACACTTCTTTTACTTGATTTGTTTTTGTAACGGTATTTTGTTCATTTTTCCATATTAATTCCCAATTGAACTGTTTTTGAAATCCGATTTCCCATTTTAATTTGCAGATAGGATCTGCATCAGGATTTCTTTTACACGTTATCATTTTTGGTTTCAGACTTTTGTATCCTATCGGTTTGTTATCTTTCCCTATAATATTAAGATTGGCGTCTATATTAGGATAAACAAAATCTGTCGCCCCAGCATCAATTCCTTTTAGAACATTCAACCGTTGTGTCGGAAAAGCGATCTTAAACTTTGCTAGTTCAGCAATACAATTTCTTTTGTCAGTTAACATGTTATATATTTCGTAATCCTCTTTAAAATTATTTCTGCGTTCATTCCATAAATCTTGTATTGTAAAAATATTGCTTTTGAGAAAAGAAGGAAAATGTATGGCTGTTTTATTATACTGGATGAAATAATTTCCAAAAATTGGCTGTTCTAGTATTTTGTTTTTGTTGAGAGTTGAGTGCCTAGATTTTTGGAAATTTGCCCATGCTTCAAGAAGATTTCTGTAGAAAAGTGGAATTTTTGATGTGTCAATAGTGCGTATGTCTGATAATTTACATAGAAAATAGGTTACTCTAAATTTTTCATCCATATAGCCTAACCAGTATTTACCTATTGCGTTCCATGTCTCAATATCACTTTGCATAATTTTATACATTGTTTTTATTTGCCTTCTGAAAATGAATTCTCTGATATTAACAATTTCTATTCCCCCGTCTTTGAACATTTTTGATGACATATTCCTGTTGACTAAATCCCTTTTCCCATTCCATACAAATTCCCATATCAATGAATCGATTTCTTTTATATAACGTTCCGAGATACTTCTGAAATATTTCGACCAGGAACGAAAACCTTTTTGATCCGAATGGATGATATGTTTTAGATACGGTTTTATTCTATTAGCCAGAACCTTTGCAATAATTTTATAATCAACGTTAAGTAAAGTTAGCGGTCTCCAATTTTGAATAAGTTATCTTTCTCCTTTTTTATATAATAAAGTAAGCATACCTTTAGACTGAGATTCAGATAATGTATTTGAAGCAAATATTTCTGTTAAAACTCGGATATAATACCGTCTTCGCCTGGAGATTTGTTCTTTTTCATTTGACAAATGCTGTTATGTATTTCTTTTTCGGTTATATCTCTTTCTAATTCGCCCCTCTGTTCATCAGTTATTTTAGCATTTACATTTTCTAGAAGAGAGTTTGCTGCATCTCTATCCCAACCCTCAGAAGAAAATAACTTTTTATAAAATTTTGTTTGCTCATCTAAAATAGCAGATATTCCTTCTTTATAATTACCGTCGTCTGTTTTAATTCTGTGCCACAACTTTTCTTTTGCCTTAGTTTTTTCCAAATTAAAAAAATACTTAGAAGACGTTTCATTATCTTCATAATTTTCCATTCTAGATCTTATCTTATAACCATTAATCTTGTGTTTGTAATGAGCCTTAATCTCTCTAGTTAGTAAATCGATTTGATTATTTTGATATTCTCCTATTTTAATCATTTCTTCAAGCTCCTGTTCTTTTTTCCTTATTACATCTTCTCTCTTATTTATTATCTTCGAAACGTGTATGGTTAGTTCTTTTATTTTAATTTTTGTCATTTCCCACCATTCTGTAAGTTTCCCATAGTGCACCTTTTGTGTTTTCCAGTATGACCAGAAGGTTTCGAAAAAATCTTTAAAAAATTCTGATTCTATAACTGATGCATTCATTTTCCATACGCCAGGACCAATTTTTACCTTGGCTATTTTCAATTCCGCAGTCACCATATTGTGATCACTATATATGCACGGAATTATTTTTGCATTCACCATATCATTAAACAATTCATTACCTACCAAAATATAATCTATTCTAGATCTTGATTTCCCCCTTTTAAATGTAAATTCTCTACTTTCGGGATTTCTTTCACGCCATAAATTTTTCAGTTCATATCTTTCAATAAGCTCCCTAAATTGTTGTGTGGTTAGATCATTAGTGTTTGTTGTTGGTATCCCATCATAAGTATTATTTAACGTACAATTGAAGTCACCCATAATGACACATTTTTCTCTATGTCTGTTTTCGTCAATGTTGTTCAGAAATAGTTTCCGCTCTGCACATGTGTTTGGTGCATATACATTTATAACGCTGAATAATGGATCATCATCTTTATTGATGGAACACTCTAAAAACCTACCATCTCTGTCACGTTTTGATTCAGTGATAGAAATATTGATCGTTGATTTGGTCAATATTGCTACCCCTCTTGACGCAGAAGTACCATTATTCCATATAGATTTGTTTGTTTGTTTGTTTGATTTATTAACGTCCTATTAACAGCTATGGTCATGTAAGGACGGCCTCCCATGTATGCGGTGTGTTGCGTGTATGTTGTGCGAGGTGAGTGTACTGGGAGACTGCGATATGTTCGTGTTGTGTCTTCTTGTATAGTGGAACTGTTGCCCTTTTTATAGTGCTATATCACTGAAGCATGCCGCCGAAGACACCAAGCAACACACCCCACCCGGTCACATTATACTGACAACGGGCGAACCAGTCGTCCCACTCCCTGTATGCTGAACGCTAAGCAGGAGCAGAAACTACCACTTTTATAGACTTTGGTGTGTCTCGGCCAGGGGACAGAACCCAGAGCCTTCCTCACAGGGGCGAACGCTCAACTCAAGGCCAAAAGTGAGGCGGTGCCAAGGGAGGCATTAGGAAAGATAAAGTCAGTTAGGAAGAAGAGAAAAGATAAGATCCTAAATTTAGTCGCCTTTTACGATCATGCAATAGGGGCAGCAGGTACAATTCTAACGCCCTACCTGCAGGGGCCATTCTTTACTCCATATATATTCATCTGCTTTAGTACAGTGAGTTTCCTGTAAAGCTATTACATTGAACTTCTTTTTTGATAACCATAAGAAAAATTCTTGCCGTTTTGATTTATCTCTGAAGCCATTGATATTAATAGATACAATACATAGAGATGACATTTATATAAGATATGAATAAATATTTCAGATATTTTCATACTTTTATAGTGTTAATTTCTCTATGAACTATCAGTTTTGCATATCTTGTTGGCTTGACGTTCTGCAGACTGTGGTCGCTGTGGTCTTTTTCGCGCGCCCGCGGGTGTACCAGGATCCTCTCCAAATGGAGCCGTTAACTGGATTTTGGCATTGTCGATGTACTTTCGCATCGCAGACCATAATTGCACAGCGCCCGATTCACTGACATGAACTCCCGCCGAATCATTGGAATCGAACATTTCTTTTACTACATGCCCTTGACGTTGAAATACAATGGGAGTATCCACATATGTTTTTTTTGGGAGACTGCGGTATGTTCGTGTTGTATCTTCTTGTATAGTGGAACTGTTGCCCTTTTCATAGTGCTATATCACTGAAGCATGCCGCCGAAGACACCAAGCAACACACCTCACCCGGTCTAGAACTGCTCAAATCGATCTGACAGTAGTGTGTTAACCTTATTAGGTGAATTGTCTGGCCTAAAAATCATTTTATCACATCCTCAGTGGTTATGTAGTTATTTGTTTATTACTTTAACGTGCGTGACTTTGGCTCAGGTATGGGTACAGCGTCCATATTGTACCTGCTTAATCGTATTGATCAACGATTTGATATTTCAATGATGTTAATTAAAATACTAAACAATGACATGGAATTTGTCAATATTTTATGTTATATGTTTCATAAGAAATGTAGAACAATACATCATGCCATATTTTGCTTCTTGGTTATGTAAAAGAGTTAGCCTGAGTGAATTGTCCCTTTAAATAACTATGTTGTCATGTGCTAATAATCAGATGACCATTAAGGCCCATGGGCCTCTGTTTTTTCCATTTTTATTTAGATAAAATGTTTTCATATATCATTTAGGTATAAAGTTGTTTAGAGCACATCACTCGTAAGCAAATGTATGTTAATAACAAGAAGAACGATGGTCTAAGGACGTCACTTCAATGTTAAGTTATATGACGAGTATATACTATTTACATGAAATTCGATAGTCATAGAACGTCACCCTGAGGAACATTTTGAAATGAACCCTAAATTGATATTAATTCGGTTGTGACGCAACAGCCATATTATTAGTAAAGGGCATTTAAGTACGGTCTCATGTGTTTGCAGCGATTTGTGACTCGTGTTGTGTTTTAACTGCATATCGTCTGAACATTTATCTGTATTTTACTGAGCTACCTTCAATACTGAAGATAGTATTCAGGAGTAGCAGTAGTGGCTGGATTTTGGAGGTGTAAGCGAAAGTCGTCCACATCGACAGAGGTCATACAGATAAGTTGTATGTTAAGAATACATAGAAAAAAACCAGCATTGAGCGTTTTAATATATTTTTAATTGTTTTTGAATCGGGTGTTTTTCGTAAATGTCCTTTTTTAAGAGTAAATGAAAGTAGATAAATATGTTTATCATTACTCGAGGTTTCTCAGGTTCGTGTATTCCTGAGGAGTGTAGGTGTCCTTGCTCGGATTAAAAGGCGGTCAACTTCGGTACCATTAAATCTTCCCACATATGTCCATTCCTCATTATCCATTCAATAAGGAAGTTGATTCGGATTGGCCATACGTACCACGAAATCAGCCCCTGGCAATGTATTAATTTGACCAATTTGACCTTGGCAATGATACATGTAGTTGTGGGTTTATTTCAGACATCCGTTGATTGTTTCTAGACAATATTCTCCCCTTCTGTTGCCTTTCTTTATTTATGATAAGTTTTTAACCTGTACCAGTCCAATTTGATTGTATTTTATCATTTGATCTGCCTGCCTGTGGTTTGCATTACTGACCATACCTACTGGTGATAGCGTCACTTCAGAACACTCCTTATATTTCTCTGTGATGTGATGACTCCCCCCCCCCCTTAACTATTGTAGTTGCAACGGGTGCTTCCCCTTGTCTGCTATTACATGAATGTAAAGTGTAACAGGGAAGAGTAGTGTGCCGCCATCCAGACTCGAATCGGGAACCCTTGACTTACTGGTCCAACGCTCACCCAACTGAGCTAAATTTACCTTAGTCGGTAGCTAGAAGGCGACCATATTGCTATATACAATTAAAACCTGCGACACTTTTCCCCCTTTCTAACTTGATCGCCCCCGAACACAGACCAACCAGATTTCTATCTAAAACAAAGTCTCTCAATCTCGTATAGGTTTCACTTGGGAGTGCTCTACAGCACCAAATGAAAATGTGCAAGCCATAGTCTATTTTATAGCAGTTAGGTGAAAAAAATAGACTTGTGTGTCTCGGCCAGGGGACAGAACCCACAGCATACCTTACGAGCGCTTAACAGATGGCGAATTTTGTTTATTTGATTATTAATTCCACTATACAAGAAGACACAACACGAAAATACCACGGTCTCCAAAAACACGCACCTCTCGCTTCACACACGCTGCCCATTGCATATATGGGAGGCCGTCCTTACATGACCATGACTGTTGATAGGGCGTTAATTAATAAAACAAACAAATTCTTGAAGAAATGCAAGTTACTCAGTCTAAGTAACGTTCGACTTTTGAAATTCTTGGCGTTTCTTTTCATCATCAATGGCATCCAAATCACCTAGACCTGCCTGTACCAGGTCTGCCTTTGGCTTGTTGGGAATGTCCTCCTGCTTCGACCGTTCATCTGGCGTGCAAAATATTTGCGTAATTTTTTTCCTTGTAGGCAAACCATTGCTAGCCATGCGATGAAGGAAGTCTGTCATATTTCTTTCGCATGCAAGAGATAAAATAACGAAATCCATGTCTAGTGCCTTTCCGTTGACACTGGTATGGCTACTACTCATCCTGAGATATTCTTTTTCTTGAATACGGCGCCTATTAAAAATGAATTGATTATTTAAATACTTTGATTTAGCACGTTAGTTGAGTGAAGTTGACAAAAACAGAAATGTATTCGTTGATGTATTTCAAATAATAACTATATGCGTCACAAACGGTTTATAACGGAAGTGAATTACCGAATATTTTGATTGTTTTGATTTTGATTTCTCTGGATATGATCAAATGGTATATATATATTCTTTATCGCATTCCTCATAGAAACATAGGGACTGCCTCATATTTCTTCGAATTGATACAGAATAATAATATTTGCATTTCTAGACATATCAGCTGTTTAAATGTACAGGCGCCCTCACCATAAAGGCGTCATCGGGAAGCGTCTTAGTACTAAAGTGCCAATATGGTACTTCTTCCGACAGAAACCTTCAAGACATTATACAAAATTTAGGATATTATCTTTTCTCTTCTTCCTAACTGACTTTATATTTCCTAATGCCTCCCTTGGCACCGCCTGACGTTTGGCCTTGAGTTGAGCGTTCGCCCTTGTGAGGAAAGCTCTGGGTTCTGTCCCCTGGCCGAGACACACCAAAGTCTATAAAAGTGGTAGTTTCTGCTCCTGCTTAGCGCTCAGCATACAGGGAGTGGGACGACTGGTTCGCCCGTTGTCAGTATAATGTGACCGGGTGAGGTGTGTTGCTTGGTGTCTTCGGCGGCATGCTTCAGTTATATAGCACTATAAAAAGGGCAACACTTCCACTATACTGTAGCAGGCCTGGCCTCAATCCTCGTTGGTCATCATATGGTCTTCATATAGATAGTTGACAAACATCGTAAACACAGTTCAAATGGAGTTTTTATTAACATTCGTCATCATTTGTATTTTACAAAGGTACTGCCACTCATCAACTATCATTTCACTCTCATACTGTCAGAAGTCAGGGTGGTGGGAGACAATAATGTGCCGCTATTATAAATAATAATATACAAATAGTATAGTTGAGAAAAATATATAAATTACTTTATATTAAAACTCTAACCTTCAAATATTATAAAGTTCTAAATAAGCTATTTAGAACTAGGCCTATTACTATACGTTTCTACTACATTTACTACTGATAATACAATTACTATAATACTAATAACACTTTCTATAATTTATGATAAATAAGTGATATGTTGTCAGAATTTAGCATACCTAAATTAATCAATTATCTCCCTTGGTAGAGATGCTGTAATACGGGATATGAGCTCACTAGTATAGCGTGAACACCGTGCGAGCACAGGGATTGTCTGACATGAACTTGTTTCGCGCTCCCTTTTATACTTTTCTCACTGGATCACATGATCCCTCTCGTCCAATCAAAACTCGCCTTACATTCACTCTCACAAAAAGTTCCTCTCGTTCCATATTATAAATCTAGTGATTTATACTATTGAGAACCCTAACATTATGTCCTGTGACTGTCCTTAGTTATAATTACATATTTAAAAACCATTTAGCTATAAAGGACAAGTTAAACTACTATATCCATAAAAAGGACAAGTATTTAAATCCTGAGCCGTCTCGTAGTAATAGCAGACGACGTGCGTAATGAAACTAGTAAACATAGCAAATTGGTCAGAACGATATAGTTCCGTAAATTATCATTAAAACATACTACTGATGAAATCTATTGTATAATAGAACAAGTAATTAATACTAGAATTCTGATATAAATCTTATAATACAATCCTCTAAGTTATAAATGGATAAAGAAATACTTTACAATTTGCTAGCTCTGTATAACATTCCAGTCGGCAACTCGCTTCCGGTTTACAGGCAGCTTCACACTCGCTGGTAATCAATGATACATAAATAAGTTAACGATGGCGGTTTGGTATGAAAGGTAAGTTAAACACGAAGCTATGATATCCCGCGATAATCCAGTACGTATATTCTTCCTCTAGAATTGTTCACAGTGTATACAAATCAAATGTTCTCCATGGTGAAATACGTTTTTGTTCCTCAAAAATATGTCATACCAAATCTAAATTAAAT
The DNA here is from genome assembly GCF_041381155.1 of Argopecten irradians. Classification (NCBI taxonomy): domain Eukaryota; kingdom Metazoa; phylum Mollusca; class Bivalvia; order Pectinida; family Pectinidae; genus Argopecten; species Argopecten irradians. The sequence goes on along the minus strand of NW_027187528.1, from coordinate 28,631 downwards.
CATTGTATATCTACTACATTATCTCCCCCTTTAAAGAAAATTATTTCTCCTGAAATATTGAGTATAAATTGTTCACTATTCCGACACTACTATTGATTCTGGTAAACAAGTTCAAAATTTCACTGTTGATATTTTAACCTCAGGGGCACTCCAGCGTCATCGATGAGATGTAGAAGGTGGTCCACATGGTCTGATCTGGACACTTCTGATGCGGCCTGCATACCTTTCACAAAGTCCTTGTCCTGTAGTTCCCCAGTGGCAATCATCCTCAATGTCTCGTACGTATAGTACCTGCACTTCCTCCGGACTGGCTTATTATCCATCTCTGGAAGGATGGTTCCCGGTAGTATCAGGAAATTAAATTTGTCTAGGAGGTCCCGTCTATCGATGATGGGGAACTCGCCAGTCCTCCTCTTTTCCAGGGACATACCCGCAAACTCCACTGCTAACAGGCGATTATCCATCCCCAACCTCTGCCAGTTATGTGGCGGCCAAAGGAGATCTTCCATCTGTGTTATCTGTTGTGAACCCCAATCTCTCCTCGCTGGAGGAAAGATGGGCATACAACCTCGTCGTAAAAGATGTTCTGCTTCCTTACAAAGTTTGTCATCAATCTGTGTCTCGACCTTAGACGATGCCAGAGCAGACGACGACCGAACAGTCAGAACTGCAGATGACGACAGTACCAAACCAGACGATGGGGGAACAGACGGTGTTGGCGAAGACGAGGGTAGTAGAGGCACCATTGCAGCTGACTGATGTACAGGTGAAGATGGCAAAGAAGGCAATGGTGTGACATCACTTGAGCTGACGGAGGTACAGGTGACGATGGCAAAGCTGGCAACGGAAGCACAGACGGCGATGGCGAAGCAGGCAATGGAGGCACCACTGCAGCTGATGGTTGTACAGGTGAAGATGGCGAAGACGAGGGTAATGGAGGCACCACTGCAGCTGACGGTTGTACAGGTGAAGATGGCGAAGAAGGCAATGGTTACATTACTGGAGCGGAGGAAGCTATTGTTGAAGTAACGGAAGGTGAGGTAGAATCCGACACTGCAGGGAATGGAACTATTACCGTGCTCCTTAGTCCAGGTGGTGTTGGTACCGGACTCAATGCAAGTTGTACCTGCCGAAATATCCCCTTACAGTATGGCGATGGTATTGCCAGGCTCCTAAAGGTGGCATGCTTGATCTCCGCCAGTTGATGGGGGTCAGTTACTTCATACCATGTTCCAGTTGGAAGTATTGTTTCTGTGTTGAGACAGGCCATCCTACGAGTGAGGGTCTGTAGTGCCCTAGGGTCCCTGAGGATGGTTTCCTTTAAGTCAATCTTTACCCAGCTTCCACCTCGGGTAAATGCAGCCCACACTCCACCGCACATGATTGAAATCGACTTGAGTGTGAGACTACTACGATGATCAATTCCTGGATTAATGGGGTCATATAACTCTCTTCGACGCTTCGGTGCTGGCTCTTCCTGTGTCTCCTCGTAATCTGGCACAAATGCACTCTAACTCTCCAATGATGGTGCTCTGGGGAGCGAGAGGCTTTGGCTGGCTCTTGGCTTGGGATGACCCTTCTCCCACCCCTGCCGTCCATTGTTTCTGCTTGGCCCCCGTTTTCTTTGTGTACTCCAGCAAAGCAACCCTTGCCCTCGTGGCAACCAGGGAGTCCCAGTCTGTGGGGATCACTATTTTCCCATAGTCCTTTATTTTAGTGGCAAACCAAAAACAATAAGGCTCCCCCAGAAAATCTTCCGGCATGTCCTTTAGAATGTTCGGATGTTCCTTGATCACATGGCTCTTCAAATCTACCGCCCTGCGAAATAATCGTTGCTTCATACACCAACAACATACTACTTGGAGGACATTGTGTTGTGTTGTTGATAAATGGTTTTTCAAGTCCTGCCTTTTCTCGAACTTGGCAGGGCATAGCCAGCAGGATTCCATTGTCTAACAACATAGAAATCAATAAAGCCAAATGATTCATCCGTTCAAATTCAAAACGTCTTTATTTCAAGACATCATTATAGCGGTACATCTTTATCCCACATCAGTCATTGTCTCTAGCACACTGGTTTGGTAAAGCTCATCATACTCCATTCCAATTCCATAACAGAAATCTTCAAAAGTTGAGTAATATATTTTTTATTGATACATATATATGGACAATTACATTGATCTACACCAACTTCTGCTCCTTAGCAGGAAGTAGGTACCACCAGACATCGTCTCTGATCCTTGGAATTTAATCCTACAGCGACGACTGGTACTATGATGAAATTCCTTTATCACCATCACAGTCTTATGACTGCCCCCAGACGGAATAACCCTTCGTCTGGTACAACCTTGTTGAGCCATTGGATGATCAGTCCAGTCCCTCTTCAACAAAGTACCCGCTTGTAATATCCTCAATTACAGGCGTAATTACTAGAACAGTGCGCGCGTTCACTGTAACTAGCGTATGAAATAAGTTAAAGTTGTAATCAATCGTAATCTCCAGCTCAATGAATTCAATTTTCCAATTACTCGTATTTTCCCCACTTCAGGACACGTCAGCACCATGCTGGTCTCTTCAGTCCTTCATATTTCCGAAGTCTGTCAATATGATGCACTTTTGCTGGCTGTTTTGGTGACTTCTTTACCATATACGTCACATCATCTATGCGTCTCGTTATCAGGAATGGACCCTTCCATCTCATAGTGAGCTTCTGACAAACACCAGCCTTCCTTAGTGTGTCATATACCCATACCAGTTGACCTGCTTTAAGTGTCCTCTTCTTTGCTGTCAAATCATAATACCGTTTTTGATAATCTGTTTTCTGTTTCAGACATTTTCTTGCCATACAGTGGACATGATCAAGCTTCCTTTGTAGTTCCTGGACATATACATCGGGTTCACACGGCTCTTCATCACTCTCAGTGATTGGTCTTCCTATGACTGCCTGCATTGGAAGAGTCACCTCCCTCCCTAACATCATTAAGTTTGGAGTTTTCCCGGTACTTGCATGCCGTGAAGCCCTGTATGCCATCATGACCTGAGGAAGATATTGATCCCAGTGTTTTTGGTCATCTTTACAGTACATTGTTAACATGGAAACTAATGTTCTGTTAAACCTCTCAACAGTACCATTTGCTTGAGGTCTCATGCTTGTAGTTCTGGTCTTATCAATCTGAAATAAATCACACATGTCATGGAACAGTTTTTGATCCAAAGTTGGAACCTTGATCAGAATGGATCTGTAATGGTGTTCCAAACCTACTAAGAAATTCATTGACAAATGCCATAGATACAGTTTTTGATTCTTGATTAGCTACAGGTATAGATTCAGTCCATTTGGTAAAGCAATCACAGATAACAAAGATGTATCTGTTTCCATTTTCGGTCACAGGAAGTGGACCTAGGATTTCTACTGCAATCCCTTTCCATTGGTTCGCCTGACAAGTATTGCTTCATGGGAGCTTTACTGGAAGCATTTGATGGTTTCTTAGCAGCGCACAAATCACATTTGCGACAGTAGTCCTTAACAAAATCCTTCATCTTTGGCCAGTAGAAATTGTTTTTTGATTTCCTCTTATGTTTTGTCTGCACCTAGATGTCCACAAGAATGAATATCATGATAATATATTAAAACATCTGTTTTTTCTGCTTTCAGGAACTATCAGCTGAAGAACAGTATCATCCTTTTCATCAATCATCCATTTCCGGTACAGAGGGCATATCACCATGCATTTCGAGTCTTTCCCAGTGTCTCCAAAGAGTCTTGAGAGCTGATGGATACTTAGACACATCATTCCATGTAGGGCGGTCACAACCACTTTCAATAGCGGTAAAAAATGGGTGCTATATTTGGATCATCTTGTTGTTGTTGTTTGATCTCATCTGGACTCCATCCAGGTAGTATACTACACCCAACTTGTATTTCACGCTGTGAGAGTTTTGACTGGTATTCTGACTACGTGTTACCACCCGAACCACATCATGCTCTGCAATGTTGGATGGTTTGTAATAGTTTTCTTCTACAGAGTGCTGATCATCGTCATCATTATCAATCAGGTCGCTTTCCCTGATGTCGAGTACAGACTTTACACGGATTTCTTGACAAGGCATCTGCGTTTGTATGTTTTCTTCCAGGTCTGTGCGAAACAGACAGATTGTATGTTCCTAGTAATTCTAACCATCGAGCTACTTGTCCAGTCGGATTCTTAAGGTTTCGCATCCAACTCACAGCAGCATTATCTGTTCTAAGCAAAACTTCCTGGCCATATAGGTAAGGGTGAAAAGTCTTCAGGGCACACACTACTGCTAGCAGCTCTTTTCTTGTTACACAGTAAGACTGCTCATGTTTGTTCATAGATTTACTCATGTATGCTATGACTCTTTCAGATCCCTCAAATTCCTGAGATAGAACTGTACCAACAGCAAAGGCACTGGCATCTGTATCAAGGATGAAGGGTTTGTTTGGTACAGGATACATCAATAAAGGGGCGCTCACCAAAGCTTCCTTCAACTGTTCAAAAGCTGTCTGACAATCTGAAGTCCAGTAAAATTTCGTTCCCTTCTCACAGATTTTGTGCATTGGTCTGGCTATTGCTGCAAATCCCTGTATGAAACGTCGGTAGTAAGAACACAATCCAAGAAAGCTTCGCACTTGCTTTGCATTCTTGGGTACTGGCCACTTTTGTACTGCTTCTATTTTATCTGGATCAGTGTGTATCCCATCTTCAGAAACTATATGGCCCAAAAACTTAACACTTCTCTGGAAGAAAATACACTTGGAGGGTTTGAGCTTCAGATTGGCATCCAATAATCTGATAAATACATGTTCCAGTCTGTCCAATGTTTCTTGAAACGATCTCCCAGGCACTATGATATCATCCATGTAGAGTAGGCACTCCTCCCATTGTAATCCTCGAAGGACATCTTCCATGAGTCTCTCAAATGTTGATGGTGCATTAGCTAACCCAAATGGCATCACTGTAAACTGGTAAAGACCATGACTTGTTGTAAAAGCTGTCTTCTCTTTATCTTCAGGTGCCATTTCAAGTTGCCAGTAACCTGAGTTCAAGTCCATGCAGCTGAACCACTTTGCTTCTGATAGAGAGTCTAGACATTCATCAACACGCGGGAGTGGATAGGCATCTTTTGTGGTAACATCATTCAGGCGACGATAATCAACACAGAATCTGGGAGTACCATCTTTCTTGGTTACAAGTACAACTGGAGAAGACCATGCACTTACTGATGGTTCAATGACACCTCTATCAAGCATTTTCTGTACTTCCTGTTTTTCTATTTCCTTCTTTCCAAGAGGTAAACGTCTAGGAGCTTGTCTTATAGGCTGTGCTGTTCCAGTATGGATTCGATGTTGGACCCGATCTGTCTTACCTAGATCTGAACTTGACTCAGCAAATACTTTCTGATATTTCGTCAGCAATGCTGTCAAAGCCTCTGTTTCACAGTCATTCAAATGAATAGAGCTCCTCTCTTTCAAATCTATTAAATGATCTGGTAATTCTTCTAAAGAAGATGGCCTGTCAACGACATCTATTCGGGCACATCTATTTACTTTTGGAGTGGTGCTGTCATCATAAACTGATTCACATGTTCCTATCTTCATGTTTTCATACAATGTAACATCTGTCTGACCAAAATTGACGACCTGGATGTTTTGTTCCGGTTGGCTGGTTTTAACTATTCCTCTAACAATCGCTAACCTTTGATTTGAAAATGTCTCAGACTCAGCTTCTATGTATCCATTCTCAGATAAGTGGTTTGGTTTCGGTACAGTCACCTTGACCCACATTTTTGAATTAGGAGTGTATAATCAGTGTTCTCTGCCCACTTCAACTCTGGCACAAACTGGCTCAGGACTCTCCACCAACTCCAACATTGGTATTTCAGTCTCCATTTGTATGCAATATCATCATTCTTCTGTAGTCTGATACTGTATTCAGTCTTCATAAGGAAGTCTTGACCCCCAGGTATACCTTCTTGTGTTAAAGTCACAAACCACCATTTTTTGTTCATCGTAAGGACATCTTCTAAGACTAACTATTGAAGATTTCCTCGGCCGTATGTTTTCAGTACCTTTCCCATTCACATCTAATATTATCAAGTGAAAGTGTTTTTTCTAATTCTGGTCTATGCGTGTTTATCCTGTTGTATACAGCCCTTATCCCATTTTCCTCTTTTAGCTCCAATGTGACCAATGTGTTTCTTCTTCTTTCATCTTGTTGCTGTGGCCTTGACATATTACCGTCAGCCTTCGGCCTTCAGTACCGACGGTATTCAGGAGATTCTGCTGACGTCCTGTTATTCGTGTGGACATGTACGACACAAATGGTCTGTATGGAGATATTGTGTGCACTGAGCAATTATCTCTAACAACTGTTTGATATCATGATTCTTCCTGCGGTAGTGTGTATAGTGGAACTGTTGCCCTTTTTATAGTGCTATACCACTGGAGCATGCCGCCGAAGACACCAAGCAACACACCCCAAACGGTCACATTATATTGACAACGGGCGAACAAGTTTAATTTTCAACACTAAAATAGGAAAACAGCAAAAGAAAATTCGACATAAGAGATTAAATCTTCGGTTTTGATTTGAAATCGGCGTACTACTACATAGCTATATTTAAAGATCATAAGACCTATCTAGTTTTTTTCCATATCAATGTATTACCGTTCGGCATCTTTACTGCAGGGTATGTATTTACCAACGTGACTATACCTTTAATCAAACATTGGAGAGCTATGGAAGAGAATATTATGTTCATAGATGATCGTATTGAGGGTTCAAGCAATCACGGTAAAGCCAATCGGTTCAGAAAGATCAAGATGATCTTGAGTTTTTTGATAGCCGAAGACAAATGTTGTTGAGTAGTACAAAGATGCTTGGGCTACGTTGGCAGATAAATGAAGGTATGGTATATATATCCGAGAGAAGGGTAGAGAATTTGCTCGTCAAGATCACAAAATTACAGGTAAAGTTTAGTCATAGAAATAGAATGCCAGTTCGAGACGTAGCAAGTGAGGCGGTGCTGGTAAGTTAGTACAATTTAAGACGAGAGAAATGTATAGATGTATTAACACCAGAGCGAGGTAGAAGACTCCCATCATAGTGACTGATAAGCCAATGACAGAGATTGAGTTCTGGTCAAAACAAATCAGACTAGACGCCCATGGGCCTTAACGGTCATCTGACTATTGGCACAACACCCCAAAGATTATAGCAGTGATAAACAACTAAGGCAATACAAAATAACTCTTTTATAAGAAGTGCAGGTCCTGATATATTTGATGAATAAGACCATGAATGTAGGTCCCTTGATCCCCACCATGCTACAAATCCAGTATTCAGTCTCTAGGCCTCTTAAGTATGTACGAGAACTCGTTTGACCTTGAATGAAGGTCAATGTGGTTCACTGGAACGCACTTGGTAGCCATTCCTCCAAACATGTCACAGGCTCAATATCAGGTCTTTAGGCCTCTTAGTTATTCATAAGAAGAAATTTAAATACTTAAGCATGTTTGACCTCTTTGACCTTTTGGGTTATTGAGAAGTTGTTTAAATGAAAAATTTATGCACGGCGCACGATGATTGCCGATGCATGAAAAAAATCAAAACTGACTTATGGTTTAATTACATGAAAGGAAGGATCACAGCATCTGTTATAGGCTCAGTTATTCGGTGTAGAGTTGGTAGATTAAAACCGGATAACTACATTGTAAAATAAATCATGGGAGTTTCAAACAAATACTCTCCAAAAGCAAGGGAATATGGTAAAACCATGGAGAAAGTTGCTCTTACATAATACCCAATGCAGTATATGAAAAATATCGTCACAGGGGTGGGGTTACAAAATTTGGTTTATTCGCTGTGAGGAAGGCTCTGGGTTCTGTCCCCTGGCCGAGACACACCAAAGTCTATAAAAGTGGTAGTTTCTGCTCCAGCTTGGCGCTCAGCATACAGGGAGTGGGACGACTGGTTCGCCCGTTGTCAGTATAATGTGACTGGGTGGGGTGTGTTGCTTGGTGTCTTCGGCGGCATGCTTGCAGTGATATAGCGCTATAAAAAGGGCAACAGTTCCACTATACAAGAAGACACAACATGAATATACCGCAGTCTCCCAAAACACGCACCTCGCACAATATACATGCAACACACCGCATACATGGGACCCTAGTGACTGGGTGGAGTGTGTTGCTTGGTGTCTTCGGCGGCATGCTTCAGTGATATAGCACTATAAAAAGGGCAACAGTTCCACTATACAAGAAGACACAACATGAATATACCGCAGTCTCCCAGGACACGCACCTCGCACAACATACACGCAACACACCGCATACATGGGAGGCCGTCCTTACATGACCATAGCTGTTAATAGAACGTTAATTAATCAAACAAGCATACATGGGAGGCCGTCCTTACATGACCATAGCTGTTAATAGGACGTAAATTAATCAAGTGAACAAACAGCATCCATATATTGGTGCCACCCCAGATGAGCCTGTTGAATTAAGTGTTTTAGGGATGGAATTGAGGTCAAATGTTCATTTGCATATCAGTTCCATGCACCAGTTGAGGTTGCAGAAATTAAAGATTATGATCTTTGTCTGGAAGATGGGCAAGTTAAACTTAAGAAATCTTCTAAACGGTATACTCAAATTACAAAGATACTTTGATTGAAACAGTTTCTTAATTCAATACCTTTCGCTGTATAAGGTCTAATTAAGAAAAATCTATTTTGAAATAAACACATATTGCATTAGGAACTGTTTCCGTGTTAGCATTGTACGTACAAGATCAACAATGCAAAGTATTGTCAGTTTCCATTCACCTATGATAATGCGTGTTTACTTACTTTAAAGTTGTAGTTTAGTTGTTTAGAGTTCTAGGATGTCCGATTCCGCATTAAAGTGCCTGCTGCAAACACTGTGCCATGGTTTTGGATTGTAATGAAGCAGCCGCATCATTGATATCCATCGTGACCTTAACCGGGGTTGTCTCTTCACCGTAGGGAATGATCTGAATGTTACATTTAGCATCCATGGGTATTTATCTTAATTCAACGATTTGCGGCTGTCAAAACATATATCCTGGAACAGCACACCAGTATTTTGTCTTTGAGTTCTCACTTCTGACTCACCCCCTTTTACCGCATTTATGTGCATACAGTGATGGCTTGAAGCTGGGCTGGTCGCTACTTACATCATCAAAAAGTGCCCTAAATTCTTGTCGGTCACATGATCAGATCACCTATTTCTACCTCCGCATCAGAGGAGTTCTTTTATCTCATAAACGGCGTATTAAAATATCGTAGCAGCGTTCCTGCTATTTTTTGGACCAGGATTCAAGGCTTTTTAAAGGGGAATAAGCGAAATTCAAGTCACGTTTTCACACTTTCAGATACTTTTCAGAAGTTGTGTTCTTATTTTTAAGAGTAATACAACTTGAATGATGCTGACTGAACCTATTCCAACATAAAACTACATTCATTATGAAAGAAAACAATTGTCCCCACTTTTTCCAGTTTTCAAGGAGTGAGAACCCTACCAAAGACTCTCCGGTGAATGTCTCTAGTTTATTAATACAATTATTTTCCCCAGAATTTTCTAACAGATAATGAAAACAATTTCACCTTTGGCACATTGCACAGTATACATGATTTTGATTGTTTGTTTGATTAATTAATATTGGAGTTATGTAAGGACGGCCTCTCATGTATGCAGTGTATGTTGTGCGAGGTGCGTGTCTGAGGGGACTGCAGTATATTCGTATTTTGTCTTCTAGTATATTGGAAGTGTTGCCCTTTTTATAGTGCTCTATTACAGAAACATGTCGCCGAAGATATTAAGCAAGACAACTCACCCGGTCAAAGTATACTGACAATAAGCAAACACGTCGTCCCACTTCAGTTATATTGAGCGCTAAGCAGGAGCAGAAACTACATTGCAGCATTTTTATAAACTTTGGTGTGACAAGGGCGAGCGTTCAACCAAAGGCCAAGAGTGAGGTGAATGTCATAGAGACTCATACTGCCGACACCTGTTACTATAGAGACTAGAGACTATGATATTATACTTGCAGATAATAATACTAAAGATTCCTTCATGGTACAAAGTACAGGAACATCACTGATTACAAGAGCGAGAAAAAACCATGGGCCTCATATTTGATAACGAAAGGAAAATGGGAGTTACAGAGTATCCAACTGTAGTTATATATACGTAAAACTAAAACCAGCAAAATTCCAAATGATAACAACAATATATTGACATTTAATTAACAAAATTGCGTATATTGAAAGTTCTTTGACGGAAACGTTTATTTCAATTGAATCAGAACATCCAAAGTCTAGGCATATTGTACATGTCCTTATTGGTGGTACTGAAATATATTTCGGTTTACATACCATTTTTGACGAGGTTTAATTGCAATTATAGATAGCCTATCGGCATGTAAACGATGAAAGAAATAAAACAAAATAGTGGTTCTATGGTTAAAATTATTTTATTTCAAGTAAACAAAAAATAATTGTCATGAGAAGAAACTACTCCATGAATTGGATCTTCAGAATATAACCGTTAGCAAAAAATTACATTGATAAATATTGGCAATTTTACATTAATCTTTTGTCTGAAAAGTGTATATATGTCACCTGGCTTAACGTTTGAAACCGTGGGTTAATAATGACGTACTTCATGGTATGCGTTATAAAGAATAAATCACCCTACAGGACACGCATTACAAAAGAAGTATCGTGGTGTGTTTTGGAATTCGCGACAGTCGCCATATTGGAAAGAATAGCAAGTTGTAAATATCAAAAACTGTACATCTATATTGACGCCAATGCCAATTTATATAAATAAGAGGTTATTGCTTTATATCAACACCATAATCACCGTCATCATACTCGATGTTTCTTAATGCAAGTGTTTTGAGATTGGCTTGTCAAATAGGTCTGTCAAATCTGTCTAAGCAGCATGCCGGAAGTTTTAAATTCAAAATGAACAGAAGCTGAACTGCACACATTGAATTTCAATATTTGAATTATTTAATTGTGGTCCTAGCTGGTAATATGTATTGACTTTTTGACCGGTTTTTCGCGAGGAGGCAAGCAGACTGATGATGTGAAGGAAATCGGTGAAATTTGTTGGTATTATTAAAGCGATCTCGGTTAGTACCGATTGAAATTTATGCAATTAAATCATATTTAAATATTACTTTCTTGGTTTTGACGATCAGGTGAGTATGGAGTTGGAATTTTTAGTCGATTGGCCAAGTAGCGAGGCCTGTCATTCGACGTGACATTGTCAACTTCCGGGTAGTTTCTATACTTTAACAAGAGGCCCATGTGCCTTATGGTCACCTGAGTTAGAATATATGATGAAACAAATCAAAGACATATAAACACTATATGCTGGGCATTGAAGTTGGTCAGTGATTTATAATTAGCCCACCATCATCAGATGGTGGGCTATTCAAATCGCCTTTCGTCCGTGGTCCGTCCGTCCGTCCATTAACAATTCTTGTTACCGCTATTTCTCAGAAAGTCCTGAAGGGATCTTTCTCAAATTTCATATGTCGGTTCCCCTAGAACCCTAGTTATGCATATTGCATTTTGGGACCGATCGGTCAACAAAATGGCCGACAGGCGGCCATCTTAGATTTTGATAGTTAAAGTTTGTTACCGCTATTTCTCAAAAAGTGCCGAAGGGATCTTTCTCAAATTTCATGTACAGGTTTCCCTAGGACCCTAGTTGTGCATATTACATTTTGGGACCGATCGATGAACAAGATGGCCGACAGGCGGCCATCTTTGATTTTGATAGTTAAAGTTTGTTACCGTTATTTCTCAAAAAGTACTGAAGGGATCTTTCTCAAATTTCATATATAGATTCCTCTAGGGCCCTTGTTGTGCATGTTGCATTTTGGGACCAATCGGTGAACAAGATGGCCGACAGGCGGCCATCTTGGATTTTGATAGTTAAAGTTTGTTACCGCTATTTCTCAAAAAGTGCTGAAGGGATCTTTCTCAAATTTCATATATAGGTTCCCTTAGGGCCCCAGTTGTGCATTTTTGGACCAATCGGTGAACAAGATAGCCGACAGGCGGCCATCTTGGATTTTGATAGTTAAAGTTTGTTACCACTATTTCTCAAAAAGTACTGAAGGGATCTTTCTCAAATTTCATATGTCGGTTCCCCTAGGACCCTAGTTGTGCAAATTGCATTTTGGGACCGACTGGTAAACAAGATGACCGACTGACGGCCATCTTGGATTTTGATAATTAAAGTTTGTTATCGCTATTTCTCAGAAAGTACTGAAGGGATCTTTCTCAAATTCCATGCATATTTTCCCCTTGTACCCTAGTTGTGCATATATATAGTACATACAAGGACTGATCCATAATGCCTTTCGGGACTGATCGGTAAACAAGATGGCAAACCGGCCGCCATCTTAGATTTCATTGTTAAAGTTTGTTACCACTATTTCTTAGAAAGTACTATAGCGATCTGTCTCAAATTTTATATGTAGTGTGTTTGAAAAAGTTTGAAAAGCAGGGAAAAGATCCCTCTTTCAATTGTCAGACATAGATAATTCTTTGGTGGGCGCCAAGATCCCTCTGGGATCTCTTGTTAGACTATGAAGAGTATTTGCTTCCATCAAACCTGTGAACTTAGAGGTATTTTTTTGACCCTGTTCGGTCCTGCACCTCTGGTCCCCCAGGGGGTCATCGTGGACGGATATGGATGTTAAAATGCTATATCTTAGGATAATACTTCTTATAAAGTTTGACTAATTTCCTACGAAAATTTGGCAAATAATGTTCACAAATATGTTTTTCCTATATAAACTAAAGTAAACTTGACCCCTCCCCAGGGGGTAACGTGAGACCCCAAGGTCATATAATTCACAATATTTATAAAACACCTTAAGACCTTTCCATCTATAATTATTTGATTCTACTATATCCAGAATTTTAGAAGATTTTTTAAGTTTTAGGCTATTTGACCACTTTTTTGCCCCGCCCCTCTGCCCCCAGGGGGTCGGCCTGGACCAATATGGATATGATATTAAAATGCTACATGTATCTCAGGCTAATAATTCTAACCAAGTTTGACTCGTTTCCGATAAAAATTGAGCAAAAAATGCTCATAAATGTGTTTACCTATATAAACTATAGTAAACTTGACCCCCTCCCCAGGGGGAAACGTGAGACCCCAGGGTCATATAATTCACAGTTTTTTTAGAAGACCTTAAGATTTTTCTATTTATGAAAAGTATTTGATTCTCCCATTTCCAGAATTTCAGAAGACGATTTTTGAAGTTTTCGCCTATTTGATCCTTTTTAGCCCCACCCCTCTGCCCCCAGGGGGTCGGCCAGGACCAATGTGGATATGATATTAAAATGCTATCTCAGGCTAATAATTCTAACCAGGTTTGACTCGTTTCCAATGAAAATTGAGCAAAACATGCTCATAAATGTGTTTTCCCTATATAAACTATAGTAAATTTGACCCCCTCCCCATGGGGAAACGTGAGACCCCAGGGTCATATAATTCACAATTTTTGTACAGAACCTTAAGACTTTTCTATTTATGAAAAGTTTTTGATTCTACCATTTCCAGAATTTCAGAAGAAAATTTTTGAAGTTTTAGCCTATTTGACCCCTTTTGACCCCGCCCCTAAGGCCCCTGGGGGTCAGTCATAGAAAGTTTGTTAATAGGATTAAATGACCATATCATACTAAAAATTTTGACAACATTTGACTCATTTACAAATAACCAAATAATGCGCAAAAATGTGTTTGTCCAATATAAACTAAAATAAACTTAACCCCCGCCCCAGGGGGAAACTAGAGACCACAAGGTCATATCATTCACAATTTTTGTAAAGGACCTTAAGACCTTTCTATCTATGAAGAGTATTTGATTCTACCACATCTGTGAGTAGAGAAGAAGATTTTTGAATTTTTACTCAATTTTACCCCTTTTGGCCCCTCCCACAGCCTCCTGGGGGGTGGGGACCATATAATTCACAATTTTGACTGGCCTTATGCCTTAGAAGGTTTGTGCAAAATTTCATTGGCATTGCTTCAGCAGTTTCGGAGAAGAAGACGAAAATGTAAATTGTTTACGGACATACATGTACGACGCACGACGACGGACAAAAGGCGATTAGAATAGGTTACTTGAGACTTCATCTCAGGTGACCTAAAAACTTCATATTTTCCAAATTTTTGGGTTTTTCGATCTGTAATTTTTTGTGTATAAGAACAAGTGAATCTTGCATATGTAATGTTAAACGTTTAATGCAATTTTATAACCCCGACCCGTTTTTGAATGCACAAAAGCCTGTAGTGAAAAACCAGGTGTCGTCACCGTAAATATTAAGTTTTGTATCGAGTACATCGATTGGAAATGGGGATGGGGAGCAGAAAAAAGAGAACTTGAGTTCTGAATGTCTGGCGGCAGACACAGTAAGAAACGAGAAACATGTGGTAAGCGTGTTTATAAAATTATCACAACAAGTGCAAACACCACAAATCCTCTGAAAATTATATATCATATTATATATACATATGTGATTGTTTTTACTATATTTTTTGTTTGTTTGTTTGTTTGTTTGATTTATTAACGTCCTATTAACAGCTATGGTCATGTAAGGACGGCCTCCCATGTATGCGGTGTGTTGCGTGTATGTTGTGCGAGGCGAGTGTACTGGGAGACTGCCGTATGTTCGTGTTGTGTCTTCTTGTATAGTGGAACTGTTGCCCTTTTTATAGTGCTATATCACTGAAGCATGCCGCCAAAGACACCAAGCAACACACCCCAACCCGGTCACATTATACTGACAACGGGCGAACCAGTCGTCCCACTCCCTGTATGCTGAACGCTAAGCAGGAGCAGAAACTACCACTTTTATAGACTTTGGTGTGTCTCGGCCAGGGGACAGAACCCAGAGCCTTCCTCACAGGGGCGAACGCTCAACTCAAGGCCAAAGGTGAGGCGGTGCCAAGGGAGGCATTAGGAAAGATAAAGTCAGTTAGGAAGAGAAAAGATAAGATCCTAAATTTAGTCGCCTTTTACGATCATGCAATAGGGGCAGCAGGTACAATTCTAATGATGTAATAGGATATTACGTAATAGGATATATATGTTAATTGTATATTGAATTATATATCATACGTATTATCAAGAACTAACACGTGTGTGTTGTCCAGGGAGAGAGATGGTGAAAGGGCTTTGAATGGATCTGTGCATGTGTGTGATTACTACTCACACGTATGTTCAGGTGAAGGAGTGAGTATGTGTGTGAGAGTCGTTATGACATGTGACCATGGACGGTCTTTTTGATTGGTCAGGACGGAACCTAGTTTTACCTGAGTAAGGTTTTATCCTCAGTTGGCACTCCGTTCTTGACCAGCTGACAGACCAGTTGATTTTTCTTATTAAACTATTTATATTTTAGAATTATTTAGAAGTTATCTGGTAAGTGTTTATTATGTTTAAATTTATAATTTTCAATATTCAGCATAGCGTCTATATATGATAAAGATTATTCAAAATATACAATTTTGTAATTAATACAGGGTTTGCATTTTTATTTAATAATTACATGTTTATCTAAAAGTAATTGATATTTTGTCATTGAGCTATTTTCAAGCTAATAATTTAATGGGTAAAGTAATTCTATTTTTGTATTTATCTTTTCATGGATTTCTATTAAATTCATGATCGCATAATATTCATTTGGTAAATCATTGTTTTAATCTCCTGTTTAGCCCGAACTCTGGAGTAACTTTCCAAGTAATTTGGAAAACCTCCACACTATAGCTGTGGAGTGGTAGTGCGTTAGGTTTTGACTATTTTATGTTTTAATGTGTAAATTGTAATTTATAAAGTCCAAATGTGAGAAAGTATCAATGGAATTGTATTTATTGGAATTTTTAGAGTAATGAATAAAGAGGTAAGTGAGTAAATGAATATAATCTATGTTCTTTATGTTGCTAATTATTTATTATACGTATATACGCTGATTTTATAAAGTAGCGTGTTTGTAGGAGTTATGTCCCTTTAACTATGAAATGTGTGTAAGTGTGCTGAATGTAAGATTTATGATGTTTTGATTCAATTTTTTTTAAAAATAGAAAAACCATGTTGAATCACACTGCTCACTATTCGTATTTCTCTCGGCCAAGTAAGAACACTACATACACATTACTCCAAACTCATGTGAACATGCTTTCATGTAGATTCAATCGGTTATCAGTTTCTAGCTTTTTGTATAATGAACCTAGTTCAACTCCAGGGGCATGTTTCAGAGGTAACGATGCATACATGCGTGTCCTGAAGCATTCAAACTTGTAGCTCAAGGTGCATCTCCTAATCGACTGGAATCTGAGACTAAAGACTATGGCTACGCATCTTTATTAGCAGCTCGATTTAATGGATGTAACAGGACATTTCTTCCTCAAACCAGTCCTCGTTTAAAAGTAGGGAATACAAAACACTTTTACGTAAATGTTCGAGCTATTTTGGGAAGTATGGCTACAGAAAACGGTTCTGCTCATCTAAATGAAATGAATGCGACGGGATTGAGAAAGAACACGTTTAATATAGCACACGAAGTTAGCAGGTGTTGGTGTCCTTGATGATGAAATACTATAAATCCCCTGAAGGTAGGGCGTTTGAATTGTACCTGCTGCTCCTATTGCGTGAATGGCGACTTAATTTAAGATCATATCTTTTCTCTTCTTCCTAACTGACTTTATCCTTCCTAATGCCTCCCTTGGCACCCCCCTCACTTTTGGCCTTGAGTTGAGCGTTCGCCCCTGTGAGGAAGGTTCAGGGTTCTGTCCTCTGGCCGAGACACATTAAGATCTATAAAAGTGGTAGTTTCTGCTCCTGCTTAGCGCACAGCATATAGGAAGTGGGACGACCAGTCCGCCCATGTCAGTATAATGTGACCGGATGTTGTGCGTTTATGAATATACCGCAGTCTCCCAAAACATACACGCAACACACCTCATAGATGGGAGGCCGTCCTCACATGACCGTAACTGTTAACAGGAGGTTCATTAATCAAACAAACAAACCCATCTGGCGGATTAGCCTCTTGGCTTTATCAGTCGTGGTTGCGAAGAATACTCCCCATGAATACTCTGGAGCACAATTGCTACCGTCTCGGCTACTTCCTCAGGGCCTGTAACTGGTCATCTGAGCAGCATCCTGTTAACCTCTGTCCCGTTGGACATTTCCCGACAGTGGAGAACCAGCAAAATGGCTGATCATCACCTTTCGAAGGTGGACAACCTGATCATGCCAACTCTCGTTGGCTCGCTGTGGTCCAATCCGACCTCTCCCACCGCACCAATACGTTCCTCTGCAACCAGCTCCTGCAAACGTCGGAACCCTGCCTCCATTTTCTGGATGGTTCTTAACCGATGCTTCAGGTGAAGCCCCACCAGAACCACCATATTCTGAGGCAGGTCTAAAAGACGCTCAGCACTGGTATAGGTGTTTGACTCGTAGAACAATGGGCATGATCCTATCGGATTCAATTCCTCCCCCCTTTCAACTTCTGTTCCGCTAGTAATGGCACTGAAGCTGGACTTATGACCTTCAATGTTCTGTCTAGATGGAAGTGCCCATCGAACGCCTTCGGCAAAGTGCAGCGAGGCAACATCGCACGAGGTGCTGGAAACATTTCAATCCCTTAGTCCTTCTCTTCAGGGTTCATCATTGCAGCCACCAGTAGCAGTGCATTTAACAGAAGCAGGACGGCAACTGAGTTGAGGGGCTCAAGCTGGATTTTTTTTCTGGAATAGGCTGGTTCAAATGCCGACAAATGACCACAATGGTTTCCCCCTGGAGATTGTGCAATTATCAGCAGCTGTAAGCAGACGCTGCATACGCACAAACCACTGGAGATCCTTAGAACAAGGGCGTAAAAAGAGTCATGTGCTGGCCTCCTAAGAATTAAAACATCCGGATCCGTAGCCTCTTGTCGAAGATGGTAGCACCAGTAAGAGTGAGGCTTCTGATACTGATTTGCCTCTATGGAATCTCGTATAAGGCACTTCTTCTCCTTGACCTTCGAGGATGCTGAGGTAGACTGAATCCTAGATGCCTTCCCGTCCCTTGCCTGTTGCTTGCTCCTCCCAAAGACGGCGGCGATGTCGCTTCTCCTCTTTGTGTCCTCACGAGATCTAAAATTCCTGTGAAACTCTGGAAATACTTTGGGTGGGGTTTCTGTACATCTGTTGTTTTCATGAGAACTAGAAACTTTCGCTTCTCCGGAACTCGGAAACGTTGAGGGCTAGAAGTCATCATGTTCATAGGACGACTTGGCAACCCCTGAAGGCCTCATTGGCTCCAGGAGGCGTTGAAAGAAAGATAATCTCCATATGGCTAATGTTCAACTTATAAGAAGCCTTAGCCGACTTAACTCTATTGCAGATTGACCATACATTCAGGCAGACCCAGCTCAGGCTCATCACCTGGAAGGTGTCGAGGGCCATGGCAAAATCCATTAGCTGATGACTATTCTATGTACCAGGTCCTCCGACTTCTCCTGGTCGTGAGGCAAGTCTTTCTGCCAGGTCCAAGGCATGGAGGTGGTATTGGCCACGGACTAAGACTTCCTCCATCTCCTGTACAAAGGTTAATCTGGCAGCCATATCTGAAACACACAGAAAAAAGGGCGTTACTGGAAGGCGTCGTCATCCTATGTCCAACAGCACGTTTCGTATTTATATCTGATCGCTTTGCGTTCAATTCGCAGACGGGGTAATGCAGCGTTGGTTCGTATCCCACTTCTGACACCATTAAAGCACTTACCAATTGCAAGTATTTGAACTGTAAAAAGATGATGGTTTAAAATTGGTAACTATAGGGAAAATGATACTGTAGATCTTGTCCAGTGACAGTCTCTTCTGTCATCTCTCTCTCACCTACGCATGTATGGGGGTAATTACACGCCTGCTTCACTCAGCTTCACTGTCAAACTCGCAAACTATCCACTCATGACTACACAATATCCACTCATGTATACACAAACAGGTCAACGTTCATTACAAATACATAATATGTTTATTTTTATCATACACTGTCTGTCGTCGTAATAACCGAAAGGCCAAGGGCACTATACTTAACATGTAGCATGCATGGATGAAGGGCTAACACGTTTTAAAATGAATGACCTTGACCTTCTTTTAAGGTCACAGGGGTCACAAAAGGCTAAAATCTTTTGTGAATAACTAAGAGGCCTAGATGTGTTTTTTTATTTAATAATTAACATCCTATTCACAGCTATGGTCATGTAAGGACGACCTCCCATGTATGTTGTGTATTGGGTGTATGAAGTGCGAGGTGCGTGTTTTGGGAGACTGCAATATATTCGTGTTGTGTCTTCTTGTATAGTGGAACTATTGTCCTTTTTATAGTGCTATATCACTGAAGCATGCCGCCGAAGACACCCAGCAACACACCTCACATTATAATGACAACGGGCAAACCAGTCGTCCCACTACCGGTTTGCCGAGCACTAACCATGCGTTCCTGTAGTCTCATCTGTCGGTTAAAGTCCTTTAGCCAATCCTGGAATAGTAGTGACGTCATCAAAGCCTTTCGATTGTAGTGGTATTTGATGTGGGTGTTAGGGTCGTAGGTCTTTCTGAAACAGCTGGGTCGTTGGACTTTTGTATTAATGTAATGATAAACGGATTGAGTTTGTGTGTTCCGGTGGTGTTGGTGGGGGTGACGGTTATCCTGTTCTTAGACTTCTTTGTTCCTTTCCTCCCCTGAGTAGCTAGTGTGTAGTTGGGTCTGAGTTTATAGAAAAGTCCAGTCTCATCAATATTGTAGATGTCATCCGGTGAGTAGTTGCATAAAACTTGGGAGTAGTTAGTGTCGTCCTGATGTTACGGCTGTCATGTTGGCGCTATTGGACTCTTCTTGGTTTATCTTCTTCTTGATTCCATGTTTGTCTTTAAATCGCAGTTTGTTTGTTTGATTAATTAACGTCCTATTAACAGCTATGGTCATGTAAGGACAGCCTCCCATGTGTGCGGTGTGGTGTGTTGCCTGTATGTTGTGCGAGGTACATGTTTTGGGAGACTGCCGTATATTCATGTTGTCTTCTTGTATTAGTGGAACTGTTGCCCTTTTTAAAGTGCTATATCACTGCTGTATCTGAAGACACCAAGCAACACACCCCACCCGGTCACATTATACTGACAACGGGCAAACCAGTCGTCCCCACTCCCTGTATGCCGAGCGCCAAGCAGGAGCAAAAACAACCACTATAACAAAAAAATAATTATAGACTTTGGTGCGTCTCGACCAGGGGACAGAACCCAGAGCCTTCCTCACAGGGGCGAACGCTCAACTCAAGGCCAAAAGTGAGGCGGTGCCAAGGGAGGCATTAGGAAAGATAAAGTCAGTTAGGAAAAGATAAAGGCTAAAATCTTGAAAAGGGACAATTCGGTCTAAAAGAACATTAAAAGAAATTTTTTACCGGAAAAATCCAGTTTTAATGGAAATTAGACCAGTCGGTTTTAAATTAGACCAGTCGGTTTTATTGTGATATGCCTGAATCGTGTTGAATCTTTTTTTTTCTTTTTTTCTCCAAAAAATTACTTTATTCCCCAGACATGATAAACGTAGATGACTGCCAGGGTTGGGACCCTGGATTCAGCATCCGTACATAATTGTCCTCTTGCAAGAGGGCTTTCATTCAACATTCATTTCCCTATATTCTCTCTAACCTTCCAATCATTCACTTACTCTTTCTCTTTCTTTATATTATTCATTGATACATTCGTTCTGCGAATCTTTCATACTCATTTATTACTTTACTTTCATTCTTAAAGGGACAATTCACTCAGGCTAATTCTTTTACATAAGCAAGAACCAAAATATGGCATAAATGTATTGTTCTACATTTCTTATGAAACATATAACATAAAATATTGACAAATTCCAAGTCATTGTTTAGTATTTTAATTAACATCGTTGAAATATCAAATCGTTGATCAATACGATTAAGTAGGTACACTATGGACGCTGTACCCATACCGGAGCCAAAGTCACACATGTTAAACAAATAAACTACATAACCACTGAGAAGGTGATAAAATTATTTTTTAGGCAAGACGATTCATCTAAGAAGGTAAACACACTACTCTCAGAGCGATTTGAGCAGTTCTAGACAAAAGTTGCATTACTCTATGAGCAAGGGACAGGGTTCGGCATACAAGAAGTTCGACCACAATGTGTAATGGCGGACACCGAGCGAGTTTGAACATCTACACACATGTCACAACCATGGGCTTTTCAGGCATATTACAGTAAAATCGAATGATCTAATTTCCATAAGAAATGGATTTTTCCCGATATATGTACAAATTCTTAGACTGAATTGTCCCTTTAATTCATCCTCGCATTCTATAGCTAATTCCAAAATTTATCTAAAATATTCTGAACATACTTTATTGATACAATTTTCTTTTTCTTTGATTTTATAAACATTTCTAAATTACTTAGAAATAGGTATTGGACTTTCCTAAATATATGATCAACAGCAATTTCTATTTTGTTATACTTAATTTTATTTCTACATTTCCAAATGGACCATTTGAAGGACAATAATGCGGTATTGAGAAGAACTGACATATTATCTTTAACTTGAAATCCCAAAATCACAAAAATCTGAAGTCAGCATATCTTCATTAAATCCCGGAATGGTTCTAAATATATGTACAGAACAAATGTTTAGAATATTTCTGACAATACCACATTCAAAAAATAAATGTACAATATCTTCAATTTGCGTTTTGCAAAAATGACACTTGCCATTCGAATTACCAAATTTACTTATTTTTGATTCTGTATATATAATGTTGTGTATACACTTCCATTGAAATTCTTTTACTTGATTTGTTGTAACGGTATTTTGTACATTTTTTCATATTAATTCCCAATTGAACTGTTTTTGAAATTCGATTTCCCATTTTAATTTGCAGATAGGATCTGCATCAGGATTTCTTTTACACGTTATCATTTTTGGTTTCAGACTTTTGTATCCTATCGGTTTGTTATCTTTCCCTATAATATTAAGATTGGCGTCTATATTAGGATAAACAAAATCTGTCGCCCCAGCATCAATTCCTTTTAGAACATTCAACCGTTGTGTCGGAAAAGCGATCTTAAACTTTGCTAGTTCAGCAATACAATTTCTTTTGTCAGTTAACATGTTATATATTTCGTAATCCTCTTTAAAATTATTTCTGCGTTCATCCCATAAATCTTGTATTGTAAAAATATTGCTTTTGAGAAAAGAAGGAAAATATATGGCTGTTTTATTATACTGGATGAAATAATTTCCAAAAATTGGCTGTTCTAGTATTTTGTTTTTGTTGAGAGTTGAGTGGCTAGATTTTTGGAAATTTGCCCATGCTTCAAGAAGATTTCTGTAGAAAAGTGGAATTTTTGATGTGTCAATAGTGCGTATGTCTGATTATTTACATAGAAAATAGGTTACTCTAAATTTTTCATCCATATAGCCTAACCAGTATTTACCTATTGCGTTCCATGTCTCAATATCACTTTGCATAATTTTATACATTGTTTTTATTTGCCTTCTGAAAATGAATTCTCTGATAATAACAATTTCTATTCCCCCGTCTTTGAACCTTTTTGATGACATATTCCTGTTGACTAAATCCCTTTTCCCATTCCATACAAATTTCCATATCAATGAATCGATTTCTTTTATATAACGTTCTGAGATACCACGTGCTTCAACTTCATAACCTATAAGTGATATTACTTAAGACTTAATAACTAAACTCTTACCATATAGTGTTAAATTTCTACTTTTCCAAACCCGCAAGCATGATTTAATTTTTTGA
The DNA here is from genome assembly GCF_041381155.1 of Argopecten irradians. Classification (NCBI taxonomy): domain Eukaryota; kingdom Metazoa; phylum Mollusca; class Bivalvia; order Pectinida; family Pectinidae; genus Argopecten; species Argopecten irradians. The sequence goes on along the minus strand of NW_027187528.1, from coordinate 5,702 downwards.
ATTTTTTCTTTCCATATGGAATTGTCATCGATGACGTATCCATGATGGACTCCTAATGTTTTCACACAAGTTTTCGACCAGGATATATTTGTATATATTGGATCTTTATGCTTCCATCTACCTAAATATATACCTGTTGTTTTATCTAAGTTAATTTTTGAACCAGAAGCTGATTTGAATATATCTAAAATATTGAATATTTCTACGATCGAATGTTCGTCCCTTACGAATAATTGTGTGTCGTCTGCAAACATGTTAATAGTAGTTTCTTTTTCATTCGGAAGTTCAATACCTTTTATATTTTCGTTTCGCCTTATAGGGCAAGCTAATGGCTCAGCTTGTAGGATGTATAAAATCGGAGCGATTGGACAACCGTGCCTTGCTGATCTCGATATCGGGAAATATTTACTGACATACCCATTTGTTTTAATGCATGTTTTTGAATCTTTCAAAAGCATTGTTATCCAGTTTAGATATTTTGCACCAAAATTAAAGTGTTCTAGGCATCTGTTAACCTATGACCATTCTACTCTATCGAAAGCTTTAGATTGATCTAGGAAAATTATCGCTCCCTCTGATTGTTCTAAATCCGTATATTCAAAAACGTCTTGAATAAGTCTATTAGCATCTGAAATATTTCGACCAGGAACGAAACCTTTTAGATCCGAATGGATGATATGTTTTAGATACGGTTTTATTCTATTAGACAGAACCTTTGCAATAATTTTATAATCAACGTTAAGTAAAGTTAGCGGTCTCCAATTTTGAATAAGTTCTCTTTCTCCTTTTTTTTTATATAATAAAGTAAGCATACCTTTAGACTGAGATTCAGATAATGTATTTGAAGCAAATATTTCTGTTAAAACTTCGAAGAATTCCCCTTTTATAAGGTAACAGTATTGTTGATAGAATTCGGATATAATACCGTCTTCGCCTGGAGATTTGTTCTTTTTCATTTGACAAATGCGTTTATGTATTTCATTTTCGGTTATATCTCTTTCTAATTCGCCCCTCTGTTCATCAGTTATTTTAGCATTTACATTTTCTAGAAGAGAGTTTTCTGCATCTCTATCCCAACCCTCAGAAGAAAATAACTTTTTATAAAATTTTGTTTGCTCATCTAAAATAGCAGATATTCCTTCTTTATTATTACCGTCGCCTGTTTTAATTCTGTGCCACAACTTTTCTTTTGCCTTAGTTTTTTCCAAATTAAAAAAAATACTTAGAAGACGTTTCATTATCTTCATAATTTTCCATTCTAGATCTTATCTTATAACCATTAATCTTGTGTTTGTAATGAGCCTTAATCTCTCTAGTTAGTATATCGATTTGATTATTTTGATATTCTCCTATTTTAATCATTTCTTCAAGCTCCTGTTCTTTTTTCCTTATTACATCTTCTCTCTTATTTATTATCTTCGATTCGTGTATGGTTAGTTCTTTTATTTTAATTTTTGTCATTTCCCACCATTCTGTAAGTTTCCCATAGTGCACCTTTTGTGTTTTCCAGTATGACCAGAAGGTTTCGAAAAAATCTTTAAAAAATTCTGATTCTATAACTGATGCATTCATTTTCCATACGCCAGGACCAATTTTTACCTTGGCTATTTTCAATTCCGCAGTCACCATATTGTGATCACTATATATGCACGGAATTATTTTTGCATTAACCATATCATTAAACAATTCATTACCTACCAAAATATAATCTATTCTAGATCTTGATTTCACCCTTTTAAATGTAAATTCTCTACTTTCGGGATTTCTTTCACGCCATAAATCTTTCAGTTCATATCTTTCAATAAGCTCCCTAAATTGTTGTGTGGTTAGATCATTAGTGTTTGTTGTTGGTATCCTATCATAATTATTATTTAACGTACAATTGAAGTCACCCATAATTACACATTTTTCTCTATTTCTGTTTTCGTCAATGTTGTTCAGAAATAGTTTCCGCTCTGCACATGTGTTTGGTGCATATACATTTATAACGCTGAATAATGGAGCATCATCTTTATTGATGGAACACTCTAAAAACCTACCATCTCTGTTACGTTTTGATTCAGTGATAGAAATATTGATCGTTGATTTGGTCAATATTGCTACCCCTCTTGACGCAGAAGTACCATTATTCCATATAGATACATTCCCGCCCAAACTCTTCCATTCTTTACTCCATATATATTCATCTGCTTTAGTACAGTGAGTTTCCTGTAAAGCTATTACATTGAACTTCTTTTTTGATAACCATAAGAAAAATTCTTGCCGTTTTGATTTATCTCTGAAGCCATTGATATTAATAGATACAATACATAGAGATGACATTTATATAAGATATGAATAAATATTTCAGATATTTTCATACTTTTATAGTGTTAATTTCTCTATGAACTATCAGTTTTGCATATCTTGTTGGCTTGACGTTCTGCAGACTGTGGTCGCTGATCTGTCGCTAACAGTTCTTTTTCGCGCGCCCGCGGGTGTACCAGGATCCTCTCCAAATGGAGCCGTTAACTGGATTTTGGCATTGTCGATGTACTTTCGCATCGCAGACCATAATTGCACAGCGCCCGATTCACTGACATGAACTCCCGCCGAATCATTGGAATCGAACATTTCTTTTACTACATGCCCTTGACGTTGAAATACAATGGGAGTATCCACATATGTTTTTTTTGGGAGACTGCGGTATGTTCGTGTTGTATCTTCTTGTATAGTGGAACTGTTGCCCTTTTCATAGTGCTATATCACTGAAGCATGCCGCCGAAGACACCAAGCAACACACCTCACCCGGTCTAGAACTGCTCAAATCGCTCTGACAGTAGTGTGTTAACCTTATTAGGTGAATTGTCTGGCCTAAAAATCATTTTATCACATCCTCAGTGGTTATGTAGTTATTTGTTTATTACTTTAACGTGCGTGACTTTGGCTCAGGTATGGGTACAGCGTCCATATTGTACCTGCTTAATCGTATTGATCAACGATTTGATATTTCAATGATGTTAATTAAAATACTAAACAATGACATGGAATTTGTCAATATTTTATGTTATATGTTTCATAAGAAATGTAGAACAATACATCATGCCATATTTTGCTTCTTGGTCATGTAAAAGAGTTAGCCTGAGTGAATTGTCACTTTAAATAACTATGTTGTCATGTGCTAATAATCAGATGACCATTAAGGCCCATGGGCCTCTGTTTTTTTTTCATTTTTATTTGGATAAAATGTTTTCATATATCATTTAGGTATAAAGTTGTTTAGAGCATATCACTCAAAAGCAAATGTATGCTAAGAACACGAAGAACGATGGTCTTAGGACATCACTTCAATGTTAAGTTATATGACGAGTATATACTATTTACATGAAATTCGATAGTCATAGAACGTCACCCTGAGGAACATTTGGAAATTAAACCTAAATTAATATTACTTCGGTTGTGACGCAACATCCATATTATTAGTAAAGGGCATTTAAGTACGGTCTCATGTGTTTGCAGCGAATTGTGACTCGTGTTGTGTTTTAACTGCATATCGTCTGAACATTTATCTGTATTTTACTGAGCTACCTTCAATACTGAAGATAGTATTCAGGAGTAGCAGTAGTGGCTGGATTTTGGAGGTGTAAGCGAAAGTCGTCCACATCGACAGAGGTCATACAGATAAGTTGTATGTTAAGAATACATAGAAAAAAACCAGCATTGAGCGTTTTAATATATTTTTAATTGTTTTTGAATCGGGTGTTTTTCGTAAATGTCCTTTTTTAAGAGTAAATGAAAGTAGATACATATGTTTATCATTACTCGAGGTTTCTCAGGTTCGTGTATTCCTGAGGAGTGTAGGTGTCCTTGCTCGGATTAAAAGGCGGTCAACTTCGGTACCATTAAATCTTCCCACATATGTCCATTCCTCATTATCCATTCAATAAGGAAGTTGATTCGGATTGGTCATACGTACCACGAAATCAGCCCCTGGCAATGTATTAATTTGACCAATTTGACCTTGGCAATGATACATGTAGTTGTGGGTTTATTTCAGACATCCGTTGATTGTTTCTAGACAATATTCTCCCCTTCTGTTGCCTTTCTTTATTTATGATAAGTTTTTAACCTGTACCAGTCCAAATTTGATTGTATTTTATCATTTGATCTGCCTGCCTGTGGTTTGCATTACTGACCATACCTACTGGTGATAGCGTCACTTCAGAACACTCCTTATACTTCTCTGTGATGTGATGATTCCCCCCCCCCCTTAACTATTGTAGTTGCAACGGGTGCTTCCCCTTGTCTGCTATTACATGAATGTAAAGTGTAACAGGGAAGAGTAGTGTGCCGCCATCCGGACTCGAATCCGGAACCCTTGACTTACTGGTCCAACGCTCACCCAACTGAGCTAAATTTACCTTAGTCGGTAGCTAGAAGGCGACCATATTGCTATATACAATTAAAACCTGCGACACTTTTCCCCCTTTCTAACTTGATCGCTCCCGAACACAGACCAACCAGGTTTCTATCTAAAACAAAGTCTCTCAATCTCGTATAGGTTTCACTTGGGAGTGCTCTACAGCACCAAATGAAAAAGTGCACGCCATAGTGCAGCAAAAAAATAGACTTGTGTGTCTCGGCAGGGACCCACAGCATACCTCACGAACGCTTAACAGATGGCGAATTTTGTTTATTTGATTATTAATTCCACTATACAAGAAGACACAACACGAAAATACCACGGTCTCCCAAAACACGCACCTCTCGCTTCACACACGCTGCCCATTGCATATATGGGAGGCCGTCCTTACATGACCATGACTGTTGATAGGGCGTTAATTAATCAAACAAACAAATTCTTGAAGAAATACAAGTTACTCAGTCTAAGTAACGTTCGACTTTTGAAATTCTTGGCGTTTCTTTTCATCATCAATGGCATCCAAATCACCTAGACCTGCCTGTACCAGGTCTGCCTTTGGCTTGTTGGAAATGTCCTCCTGCTTCGACCGTTCATCTGGCGTGCAAAATATTTGCGTAATTTTTTTCCTTGTAGGCAAACCATTGCTAGCCATGCGATGAAGGAAGTCTGTCATATTTCTTTCGCATGCAAGAGATAAAATAACGAAATCCATGTCTAGTGCCTTTCCGTTGACACTGGTATGGCTACTGCTCATCCTGAGATATTCTTTTTCTTGAATACGGCGCCTATTAAACATGAATTGATTATTTAAATACTTTGATTTAGCACGTTAGTTGAGTGAAGTTGACAAAAACAGAAATGTATTCGTTGATGTATTTCAAATAATAACTATATGCGTCACAAACTGTTTAAAACGGAAGTGTATTACCGAATATTTTGATTGTCTCTGATTTCTCTGGATATGATCAAATGGTATATATAATCTTTATCGCATTCCTCATAGAAACATAGGGACTGCCTCGTATTTCTTCGAATTGATACAGAATAATTATATTTGCATTTCTAGACATATCTGCTGTTTAAATGTACAGGCGCCCTCACCATAAAGGCGTCATCGGGAAGCGTCTTAGTACTAAAGTGCCAATATGGTACTACTTCCGACAGAAACCTTCAAGACATTATACATATAAACAAAATTTTGACTGCCTTTATATATGTATCATTTTACAATAAACACTTGCAGTTTATTGTAGGGCGTTAGATTTGTACCTGCTGCCCCTATTGCATGATCGTAAAAATT
>NW_027187527.1:0-87724 GCF_041381155.1 Argopecten irradians | reverse complement strand
CTAGCTGAGAATTGATTGACAGTTTGGAAGCAATTATTTACTTTAGGATTTATGATGAAATAAAATATGAGTGCCATCAATGTTATATGATGATAATGGAATTATAGGGATTTTATATTTATAAATTAACTTTTAAAGTTTATTGTACTTCTTGCTTCTTTGATGAAAATAATATTGACGATTCTTGCAGGTTTCAGAAGCCTAAGGGAGCTTAGTCTTTCATCCACAGGGTAAGTATCATATATGATCAGTAATTTAGCTTCTTAATAAAATCAAAGCATGGAATTAATTGAAGTAATTAACATTTTATGGTTTCCACTATTAGATGTACAGGTATTATATTAAAGTATATAGCCTTGCAGTCATCTCCCTTTTTTGATTTCTGAATTATCGCATTAATTACGACTGAAGTTAAAAATGGCATACAGTATTTTTTTGTTAGTTTTAGACCTTGCCATGAAAACATGTAATGATAATGGCAAACACATATCAGTGACAGTCATCAGCTTGAATTAGACGTCCATAATGTAAAATTGTTCTTTTTACATATGTGTTTGACAAGTGAATTTTCTTAAGAACGGAACCTCTAGAATACCAGTAACAAAACTCTAACCAAAGTCTACCTTAGCCGCACAGGTGTAACAGAGAGAGCTAGTGAGGTAAGTTCATTGCATGTTAGCTGTATGTGTGTTGATAGGTCACTATTAGTTATTTTGTTTAATAATGGCATGACAATATTCATGGTCCACAGCAAATGTTAAATGTATAAAAGTTTACAGTATGTACCAAATGCCAAGGTCAGCAAGTTGAAGAAAAAACAGAATATCCCCAAATAAGTTGACCAAATCTGAACAAGACAGAGACCTGGGTCACGGACAATTTAAAAGTACATGTACAAGATGCAATATCATACAAGGTGTCCATTGATGAATATTAGGGGAGTGAGGGGCATAAAAATTAACCCTATTATTACTTCATCATGTTTTGTATAAGAGAAGAATGTATGGACTACTGTGGGCTCCGCCTTTATTATTAAATTGTTCCTGACTTGCACATTGCAATACATTGCTAGCTCAGTATACTTTCGTTTAAAATGACTTACCCGTCTTCAGTTTCTATTTTAGGATGTACAGGTGTTTCCAGTTGCCCATGCTCCAGGTAACTGCTCCTAAGTGACGGGAAAGCCACCCAAAATCCCACCCACCCCCCACAACCCACCTCCGAGTTCGGATTTCCAATCGAAGAAGATTAACCTCTTCCATATCATCATGCACCTATTGCTATGAAGAATAGTACAATCTTTCTAACCTGCTTGCCTCTTTACAAACACCAATCTAAGAAAGATGTACTAAACTAATTATAATGAAAGGTATTGGTAATGTGGACAGTTTCTTCTTATGTGGCATATGTCTTAGTTTTAAAAGTTGTTTATAATTATCAATCCCTCTCTGCTTTTTGTCAAATAGGCGGAGATATTAATTGGTTTCTTTGCTGTTAGTCATATAGCGCTCTTTCACTTTTAGTGAAATAAATCTGCAGCAAATGATTTTCTTTAAACACTCAAAAACAATGTTTATAAGAAATTGCTGTCAAATATGGGCATAAAACAGACACTAGGATACATTCTAGATTTCGCTATCTCCTACATTTTGGGAAGAGAGTGAGGCAAAGAAATGATGTAACGACCTATGTCACAATCTATACTGGTATATATACCGGTTTTATATTAGACAAAAAACCACTATTGGTTTTCGGATTAAATCTCCTGAAAATTTCATGATCTCTCCTCGGCCAGCATTTTATAAGGCTTTGTTCCTAGAGGTGGTATATACTTATATCTTAACATATTCTTACTTCTGTAGTTAATTGAATTCGTTTGTAAAAGGAAAGCGCGTCGTGGCAGCTGTGTGGTTCAGGATGATTTCAATATATCTGTATACCACAACAAGCCTCCAACATCCTATGGTTCTTGAGAGTTTCAGTATACCATTTGTAAGCGCAGGTTGTCAAGAAGCACTCTTCACTGACTGTTGACTGTGCGTTTTTCCTTCCATTCCCCTATTCCTCTTTCCCTCCCTCTCATCCCCCTCTTTTCTCTTTCTTTCATTTCCTCTTCTCCTCCTTCCCTCCGGGTACTCATGCGTTCCTCAACCTCACCAAATTTAATCTGGCACACATCATTAAAACGAACAATGGCAGTTTAAAAATTTAACCATTTTAATCCCCAAAACCTTTGGTATTCCGTGTTTGCTTATAACAGAGTATAGCTCCCCTTGTCCGTGCGTGTAGGTAATCGGTAGAATGTTATGTTCATTATTTTGAGTGTGCATCGCAGGTTGTTTTCTTCCCGATAACGTTTGATGTTTACGCTTCACAAAACACATGACATCACAATCAATACTTGAACTACGCAAGTGCAGGTACTACTCTCTGTAATATGCAAAGTTTGGAATTAAGAGAGTATAAGACATATCCTTTGTGTATAAATAAATGCTCAGAACGAATGTAACGTACCCGGCTACAATAACTACTATACCTTTTCGGCCGGGTACAGTGAAATAGTGGCATACGTGTCCATAGCTGGAGCACTGCCATCTTAGAAATATCACACTCGGGCACACATTTTCTGTCATGACTTTTTCTGTAGGTTTCCAATATTCTAATGGGTTATTCATGCATTTAACATATGTCACACAAAACAAAACAAATATATCGGACCATTCTTAATAGGAGCAATATTGTTGACTTGCCGTATATACTTTCCTTTGAAAATGACCTTCAAATTTATATGCTAAGTAATTATTTCCATGTTAAAGGTAAAGTTGATATTAAGCATTGCATGATAAAATAGCAATACAATGTTTTTGATGATGGTTTCGCATAATCATATTACTTTGTTCCATTAGCTGTAATAGGCAACCAAATTGTAGCCTAAAGACGACACAATTATTTGTCTTAAAGAAGCCCTGCCACCGCTGACGCAAAATGGTATTTTTATTATCACTGATTAAAAACAGGAGCAGGGACTATATATGTATTTTTCTTCAGTTACAAAAGTTACTTTACTCTAACACATTACCCAACGATGAAAAGTTTGAGCTTCTAATTTCTTAAAACATTACAAGTTAAAACTATGAAAAAATCAATTAAATTGCATATCCCGAAAAATATCCGTACCACTATATCCTATATGAAATTAACTACTGAGAATGCGCACGTACCACAGTCAAAATTAATTATTTTATAATTATTTTTTTTAGACATCACTTGTAAATCGCCTTTCGTCCGTGGTCCTCCGTCCACTGACCGTTAACATGCCCAGGCAAAATTTTCTAAAATTAACTGCACGTACCCTAGTTGTGCAAATTGTATTTTGGGACTGAACAACAAGATGCCGCATCAATTTTGATAGTTAAATGTTTGTTACCGCTATTTCTCATTACTGAAGAGGGATATATAATATTTTTTGTTTGTTAACTCGATCGTCAACAAGATGGCCGACCAGCCGCCATATGGATTTTGATAGTTATATACACAGAAAGTACTGATGATCTTCTCAAATTTCTATGTAGGTTCCCTAGGACCCTAGAAAGTGCACTTGCATTTTGGGACTGACCAATTAATCTTGATTTTGATAGTTAAATTTTGTTACCGCTATTTCCTCAGAAAGCACAAAGGATCTTTCAATTTTTCATATGTGTTCCCCTAGGACTGAATATCATTTTTTGGTCTGCTAAATCTCAAGTCGTGTAAGGTATCGATTCCCCTAGGAGAAGTGCATATTGCATTTTGGGACTTTAACAAGTTCCGCCAGTAGCCATTTGGAGATAGTTAAAGTTTGTTACCCATACCAACCCCCGCTATATTGTAGGTACCTTCCCTAGCCGCCTATATTTATTTGTGGGACTGCGTCAACAAGATGGAGCCATCTTGGATAACTAGTATTGGATATGAGTTCCCGTAGGAGATACCTACATTCTTGGAATTGAAAGAATACGTAGTTAACTGCAATATTACATATTGGGACTGACGGTTTACTTGGGTCACAGAAGTATTAAAGTGGATACCAATTTCATATGTGTTTCCCCACCGTTCATTATTGCATTTTGGTATCATCAACAAGATGGCAGGTAGCCACACAGTTAAAGTTTGTAACCAGGCACTTAAAGTCTTTTCTCAAAATAACATATGTAGTTCCCCCTATGGACCCCAGTTATAATGCATTTTGTCCTGGCCGCCAGGTGTATTTTTGATAGTTAAAGTTTGTTACCAGGCTAGATTCTGATCATTCTCAAAATTTCATAGTAGGTTCCCCTATATAATAGCATTTTGGGACTTTTTTTTTTGAAAGTTAAAGTTTGTTACCGCAATTTCCTCATTCAATCTATGTAAGACTCTGTCTGAATCGGCTTGCCGACCGGTGGGCCATCTTTGATTTTTGAAGTTAAGTTATTTACCGCCTATTTTCTCAGATAATATTGTTTCTCAAATATCATATGTATGTTCAGACCCTTTTCGGCCGATTGCATTATGCGATTTTTGGATAGTTTTAAAGTTTTGAAAAGCAGTGTGCCAGAACCTAGTGCGGCCAAGATATCTCTTGTTTGTGTTAATTAGACAATATACACGATAAATAAACCTTATTGTTCAAATGATGGAATAATTCTTCTACAATATTTGAAATATTTAAGCATGGAGTATGAAAGATATCATACATTTAATTAGGTTTTAACTTACTTAAGAAGTTCGCCATTGGTCGTTAAATTAAAGTCATGTAGCTTACAATCTAGAACGCCTGTCTTGCAATAATGATAATTTCTGGTTCTTTAAAAAAAAATTTTGTGTGCCAGAAGTGCCCAAGACCTAGGTGGAAAATTCTAAATTCAGTATGGAGTTTCGTGCTTACAAAGCCGACTTGAGCCTTGATCCATCGCACAGTACTTCAGTGACAAACAGCAACTTGAACAGGGAGATTTTCAACTCTTTGGGTGCTGTTACATATTGATGAAACAGATTAATTACTTATAATTAACCTAATTTTGGTTTGTAGCCAACTAAACCAGTTGATTCATGCTAGTTAAAATTTCAAATGTTGATTTCTTGTTATGATATAAAAAGACACCAATATTGAAGAATTTCTGAGTAGTTAGAAATAAATATTTAGTTATGCTCTAATAAAAATTGTTTTGTCTCTACGTTCTATTGTATGTCGTGTTTTTGGTTTTTCTTTTTTCATTCATCATTTTTTTAATGTGAAACAAAAGTTCGGGCACAAGGATGGGCTAAAGTCCTGTAAAAAATGGTGTGAAGTATCCAGTATAATTTCTTATGAAATGGAAAAATAAAACCTCGTCGTCAAAACGCGTGTCTGCGTACGAAGAAACTGGATTTTTAAGTTTGGGAATTCTAAAACGTCCTCGCCACGGCCCTCCACTATGTCCGTACCTGCGTGGTACTTACATTTCTACAAGCAGGCCTCGCTTTTCAATTGCTTTCAAACTTTTTCTTTACTTTAATGGTCAGAACTGCGGAAACTAAGCATAAAACTAGACCGTCGTACGTATTAGCACAATATGTCGAGAACCTTTGGAAAGCACCAATGAACGCATTTAGACTGGTTTTCTTCTTTGCGCAGCCGACTATTCACTTTAAATATATCAGTCTATTTTCCACATACATACGCACTTAAATTGTAACAGAACATTCACTCGCTTGGGAGGGGGCGGTGCTGGTGTATGTGTGTGTACTGTAAAATTTTGTCAAACTTTTGTATATTGGCCAAAATTGCAAATCTAGTCTAAACTCTGGAGTGATGGATGAAAAAAATATATATATATTATGTTAGAGTCTTTATAGATTGAAAGGTAAAAATAAAACCACCTTATACTAGTATCAAAATTTTCCATGAATTTAATGCTCCCTTCCATTTCTTATACATTGATCCTCACAACACAGTTTCTCAACATTCAAGACACTGGTATTGGCATGGAGCTAAAAAAAAAACGTTGTAAGCACATCACGGAACTAAGGTTAAGCGCATTACAAGGTCCATGAGACCCATCTTATGTACCAGAATTGGTCTTTTACTAACTTACCAGTAATAAATTCTCCAGTGGCAATTACAAGCAAAATATCGAACACCATTTTGAGATGACTTTTAAACCTTTTTCAGAAACCCTTTGCCCCATGTCTAAAATACCAGTCCATATTGACTCTTCACTTCATCGGGTAATGGTCAAGTGGGAGTAAGAAATGCCCATCAAATCCACATGTCAAGAGATCCTTTATATCAGTCATTGTAAAAATCTTAATCAGATTAACTATCGCTTGCATTGAGATTTTTATTCTACATACACAATTTTCCCTTCCAAATATGAGAGATGACATGGGGAAGTCGCAAACTTGCTGCCAAAGCAATTTCCCCTGTGGCAAAGGGTTTCCAAAATTTTTACTCTGTCTGGCAAATCAAAAACAAACGGTTAACAAAAACATTATCTAAATAGTGATCTAATTTATAAGCAGTGCATAAAAATTACAATCAATAAATAAGGGTTTTTTTCCCCTCAATTTCAAAGTCATCATCTTGGTTATGAAATATTTTTACCAGAAATAGTCATTTTTTTGTAAAAAGATATAAAACACTTAAAAGAGAAGTAGTAGAACATTCTATTATTTAATAAATTTGAAATTCGAGCAAGAAAATTCATGACAAGTGCTGAATTTTTCTATCCGCTATTCCAGAGACAAGCCTCCAGTTGTGTATCCCCATCTCTCAGACATCCGTTGCCATCCTTTTTCTCCATAGCTCCTGTGGTTACCTCCAGCAGCGGTTGGTCGTAGAGCATATGTATATAACAATAACCTTATACTTACCAATACAAGGCAGGAACCACTTGGCAATTAGAAAATTTATTCTCAGTCAAAGTTGTTTTAAGACGTACAATAAAAAGTAATAATTTCATGACATGCAATGCTAAAAACACTTTTGGACATCTAAGAGCAACTTTTTCATGAGAAAGCAAGTTATATCTTAAAAGTTTAAAATTTGGCATGTATTGCAAATATAGACTATAATAATTAAATAATTCGAAGCAGCTTCCTTTCAGTTCACTAATAGAAAATGAAAATGTTATATTTCTTTTAGAGAACAAAAAAAAAATATCAATCTTACCCAGACCAAGAAACCATGCACTAAATTTTCTGGTCTTCCCCTACACAAAGACTTCATTCTTCTGTCCCACATAATCTTAAAAGCTTACAGATGTCCTTTCAGACATGCTTCATATTTCATCAACCCATCTTACTACATGTATGTTTTCCCCACCAATCTCCAATTCTTTCTATATGATACTGAAGGCCTCCTTTACTCATTTTCCCTCTCTTTATCCAGAACCTTTTCTTCTATTTGAGCATTCTTTCAAAACTTCTTATTAATATTTTCCTTTAGACAGAAGCTCTTCAATCTTCCAAATTGATATCAAAACTAATATGGCCACATTTTCGTTGTTCTTCTCTTCATAAATTTTCATTGGTTTCCCCCCCCCCCCCCCCCCCCCCCCCCCCCCCCCCCCCCCCCCCCCCCCCCCTCCCCCCCCCCCCCCTCCAACCCCCCCCACACTCGGGGACTTCAACCCATGGGGGCTACGCACACCATGTGGGAAGAACATGTGCCCATTCTAGATTCTTCAATTTCTGACTTCAATCTCAATTTTCTTTCTTCATCATCCTTTAGGAATGGCAACAATTTTGAATGAAAGTCAGTAACACAATACAAAAATACATTCTCTTAAAATTGCTTTCGTTCTTGTATTTAAAGATGTTCTAAATAACGAAACTGATTGCAAAGTTTAACTTTAAAAAGAATGGAAATCTGTCACTTTTTCAATTTTGCTGTAAAATACTTCTTCATGCAGTTTTCAAATGATCTTTTATTATCATTTGATGAAAATACAACTGTAATCACAATTTTTCGTTCATGAAGCTGAGCTAGAGCCAGCGAACATGGGACAGTAATCCTATATATTGCAAAAGGAGGCAACACTTTCCCTCCTGAATGAATTCACGATAGTTAGCACTATTTGTGAACCTACTCGCATGATTTTCAAATAATAGTCCATCCCATTTAATTGTGACATGTTTTTAACATTTATGGCAAGATGTCTAATAAAAAAAAATCAGACAATGAAGACATAAAAAAAATATATGAAAAACCCTACAATGAGTGATTTCAAAGTCCATTTTAACAGAGTGAAGGTATGGATAATTTATGTTACAAACTAAATATTAACACACAAACCACTTCTTGTTGTCAATAGCTCATAATAACTACACTATACACATGTACATCACTTCAAGCAGGGCCAGCATCGTCTCTCTTGAAAATGTTTTTTGACAAAATCTTTCTTCAGAAGTATTGTTCATTACAACATTATTCAATCCCTGCCAAGCATGACATCTCAGAATATACTAAATTTTATCATGTATTGTTCAATGAAAATCTTACAACCGTTATCCTTGTCTTAAACATTTCAAATGGAGGAATATCGTCCCAATAATTTCTGTGACACTTTTGGCATATAAAGTACAGGAAATTATCAAAATCAAAATTATCTCTTCTGTTTTGATGAAACTGTATTTAGGTCACTTGTCAAGTTGCTTTTCCTTGAACCTAATAAATAGATTCATAGAAATAATCCACTATCCAATCTTAAATATGACAAATTTTGACTAACTGTTCATAATAACGCACTTACAAGACATGCACCATACATGTTTTTGCGCAAAATTTTGGCATATCCAGGATATAGCATTTGTCCCCTATGGATATAAAAAAAAATACACAATGCAAAAAAAAATACTGAATTAACATGTATATGATATAAAATGAGACATTAAATATAACAATGTGTGGATGAAAAGTTACTGCACTAAAAAAACCAAGCCATTACCCTCTATTTGTAGTATACTGCAGTGTGAACTAAGCACATAACTGTAAGTTTTGCAAGGGTTTATTTTAACAAGTTGTTATGTACACAAACATTTTACTACTGTCTGTACACTTTATTTGAAATTTCCACAAGGAGCCCTGCTTGCCTCTACCCTCATAGCTCAGTCTTTGGTAATGAACGATTGATTTTGTCACAATCAGCTACGTCCAGTGGAGAGCTTTATATAGCTCTTAATTTAATGACCTGTGTTAGAAAAATACAGAATGCGAAACAACATAACTTTCTAGTTTTTTTGTTTTTAAAAGCAAATATGTACTTGTAGCCATTTTATTAAAGAAACAAGCCATCATTGTCATTTATAACATATTCTTTATGTAATTATAACATCCTTGAAGTATCACAAAATGTCCTATAAACTTTATTCCTGAAAAATTTAGTCCATCTAAGTCTCTTACAGTACAAGGGATAATAACATGCCTATTTTATCATGATCATTAAGGAAGTGTGTGCTGTTTTAATACATGTGCTTTCACCATGTCTTCCTTCCCAACAGTTATGTTTGTCATGATGATCAGTTTATCTAAAGATAATATCTATTTATAACATTTTTAATAACAGAGCAGGATACATTTCGAATATCAAAACATTACATTTTTTGAAAATGAAAAACTTTTATTTGTAATGCAGGGAATTCACAATTTTAATGCACTATATCTATTTTCACAACCTAAATCAAAATTTCTTTGTAGACACACACAGATATCTAATGGAGATCAACTGTGTAGTGTTGTAAAATGCTTTACAAGGATTTTTTTGTAAAGATTTTAGTGAATTTGGACAAAAGTATGAATTTTCATTAAGCACCAAAATACTAGTATGCATGGAAAATATAAGCTTAAACCCTTTTTCTTTACATGTAATTGTTAATTAATTAAACTTACGAGGGGGCGGGGAAAATGAGCGTTGAAATCTTGATCGAGAGTTGTATCTGCCTCTCCTGCCATGGTAAGGCTGAAGGGGATCTTCTACTTCGACCACCCTCCGCTGCCACCACAACCAACCTCTACCTCCCACTGTATCCACTGCTGTAGACAGAAAATACAAATCAGAAATGCCAAAAAATTAAGAAATGATAAACTGATGGCTTTCCACATTAGCAATCAGCAGAAAATGTACTTCACAATCATATAAAGGATAAATTTTTCAATGAACATTTTAACACCTTTATGAATATTGGAAGCTGATGCAATAATAATCCATTGTTTAGTGAGAAACGGAGTTTAGTTTCTATGAAACATTCACAAACATTACAAATTATCTATTTAAAACACTCACCTGCAGTTGGTTTTCCCAAGGTATATCCCATCTAGGTGTTGGTGTGTGTGCTCTCTCACAGTAATGGAATAGTCCTCGATCCAGTCGGATTCTTCTACCATCAATTTCACTTTACCTGGGTACATCTGTCTTTTTGCCTGCGTATTAAAAGTAACTATGCTTTTCTTTTATTTCAGGACCTAGGATATTCGAGGATAAGACAGGTGTTTTTTGCCACGGCCTCAACTGAGGTTCTGGTAAAAAGGACCCATTTTTTTCCCAAATGAAAAATACTGCCACATTTATTTTCCCAAATTCATGTCAATCTGTTTACCAACCCAAATATGATGTCTTATATCATACCTTATGACATCAGTAAAATTAAATGTAGAAGTTGAACAATATTAAAATATTAAAGAAAAACAGCTAAACCTTCCTTTATTTCTTTTATATGTCCCAGTCATTTTGATAACTCACCTTATAGGCAAAATAATACTTCAACAAAATTGTGATCAAAATTTTAACAAAATCAATGCTGATAAGATTCATTCCTAATATTTTTGAAAAACTGACTCGATATTTTTTCCCAATTTTTTTGTTGGGCTTTTACTCCTTTTACCCTCAAAACCCTGGTAAAATGTAATACTAAATTTCAACTATCAAGTCAGGTTCATAGGTATTTTTTATCTATATACGATAATGATAGTCATCTTGGATTTGCCATACATACATATTTAGGATTAATTATTACTTACAAATGCTATTGACACAACAGAAAGGGGAGGCCCAATATTTATGCTCTTCCAGCTGAAGGAGTCTTAAAACTGTTTCTTTCACCAACAAAAAATAAAATCTGCAAAGTTTTCAAGGATTTATACAAAAACGTAATTCAGAACCCAACTAACATTGACACTAGAAAAAAAAATCCACTTTCTCTCAATACCCGTCTTCATTATTAGATATGTTTAGTATTTTACCTTTGACACTCCAGTTTGTATTACAATATACGTAGACGAACTTTGGTTCTGTGTTGCCTTACCACTCAATAGCATCTTCAATATTTCTAAAGTAGTGCTAGAAATAGAATTGCAAAAAACTCTTGATCGTAGTCCACTCTGTAAAAACATAAATACACATTTTTATAGTTGGATGAAATAAACAATTATAAACCCTGCCTCCAATTGCAACAAGGGGATTTTTTTTTTTTCTCCTCTCTCCAGTTTTTTGGAATAATAATACCTTTGTCTGGAAATAAATCGATCGTCAAACATTACTTTACAAAATTTACATCTCTGGAAATATAATCCCTCAAATATTACTTTACAAAATTTACATCATAGAAAAAAGTCTTGTTTTGATAAAGATTTCTTAAAGTTTTTTATAATTGAAAATATCAATTACAAGAAATCATTGACTCAATACCTCACCACACCTGTCTATAGTCATGACACAATCCTGTACTCATCTTCAAGCTGGAGTCCATAACGTGAAAACACATCTCTCGATGGATCCCGTTCCTGTTGTGTATCAGACTCAATCCAAAAATACCCAAGCAACTGGTCGGTGGTTCTGGGTTATATCCTGTAATCATGCAAAAACAAACTTTACTCACTTTTCAATATTGTAAAAAACGATACAAGATTCCTAATGTCGAAACTTAAATACTGTTTCTTGTTTCAAATATTCTGTGTGACATCCAACAGCCACAAACAACGTTTAATAATGATATAATGGTTTGTAAACCACGGTTTAACGCGTTTGATAAAAGTAGAGAGTCTGCACAATTTGACAATTTTTATTTCTCTCTAATGCTGGCTACATTTGTTTATAATTAACCATACTAAAATCTAGTAGATTAAAGTGTGAACAGTCGGGGCAAGGATGGGCTAAAGTCGGTAAAAATGGTGTGAATCGTAATCCAGAATAATGATTCTTATGGAATAGAAAAATAAACTTTTCTCGTTTCAAAAAATCTGTCTGCGCACCTGTATAAGAATTAATTTTAAAGTAATAGGAATCCGACCTAAAACGTCCTCTCACCCGGCCGGCTGACTAACTATGCCCGTGGTTACATTTTCCACGCAGCCCCTCGCTTTCAATGGGTTTTCTACCTTTTCTTTATTTCAAATGGTCGAGAACTGGGAAAATTCGTAAGCTGACATTGACCGCTCACATTAATATGTGAGACAACTCTACTGGACGGCAAATGTTATACGCATTCTTTTAGACTGGTTTTCTTTGCCCGACTATTCACACTTTAAATGACAATCTACTTGATCAAAATGCAATCTTTTTATTGTTTGACAGATTTATAGCACCATTTTCCATTTTCCAATTTCTTTGTTAAAAATCGTAATCAATTTTAAAATTAGCTAAACCCTGTTTTCCTTGGTGTCTCCGTTGCTGTTCGAGATCATTGGGTGAAGTATCCTGAAAATACACAAAAGTCACGAACTTTATAAAAAGTAAATTTCTATTTAATTTCTACTATCTTATCCTAGAGTGTCTTTGAATTATAGGACTCCCCAATATTGATATGATGTAGAATCTTACAGATATTGTATTCTTAATAAAGCGCCAAATTAGGGGACGCTTAATAAACCGAATTTCGGATCATCCTTTTGTAAAAATTACTTGACAAAAGAAACTTTGCCAAAGGGATGGGGGTTACGGCTGTTTATTAGGTTAGAATATTGTAATCAAAGCTTTTTTGTAAATCGTTTGCTTTAAAGATGCTTCCACCGCTGTCCAAATGGTATTTGTTCACTATCAAAAAAAGGAAAAAGAAGACGATTTGGTGTTTTTCTTTCAGTTACAAAAGTTACTCTACTTTACGCCATTACACCACCATTCAAAAGTTTTGAGCTTCTAAATTTTACACATAATAATTAATTGCATCCCGAAACAAACAGAATCTGTGGCACTATATCACTATATTGAAATGAATCTAATGTGCTGAATTCCGCATGCACCCAAAGGCAAAATGAATTATTTTTTATTACTTTTTGTTCAATATTAGACTATATATTTAATACACGATTAAGGATCACTAATTATTGTTCAAATGATGAAATATCATGTACACTCTGTCGTGCTGGTTTGGTAGCATCTTTAAACTTAAACACAGTTTAAATATGGATTGCGAGTGTGGTGACTTACCCATCGCTACTCCCTCTTGTATCCTCGTCAGAGTTCTGGACTCGACTTCCTGTATTGAAATTCTCTCGTGCGCCCTTGTAGTGGAACTTAGACAGTAAAAGTAAAAAACAACACTTCACAAATTAAATCTGTCAGGGATGTGCATGTCTTATAGCTAGTGACTGACCACCATTTGTGCCATTTTGGGTAGATGTGTTCAGTATACTTCTTATTTTCTTTGTAGTACATCTTTAAATAATGGTACCCAGCTGACTGTTAAGAGGACACTTAGCCAAACAAACTAAACCCATGAAATCACAGTTGCGACTTATACAGTAAACCTATTGAACACTAGTTACTAAAATGATTGTTTAAATAAAAATTTGTATCCATTCCAATGGTATAAAATTCATTAAATTTCATGGATTTGTGATTTAAAATTTATGTAATCAAATTTTTTAATATCATCTGTGCTACACTGACTGCAGTAAGAGATTTATTTCCTTTTGATATTATTTTTTACCTTCTACTGCTTCTTCCTGGCCTGAAATCCAAACAAAGAAATAGTCAGGCTAAATCACTGTGATTCAAAATATTGTTTTCTCAATTCTATGTAACTTTGGCATTGGTAAATCTAATGTATTTAAAATTTTTTTAAAAGCACTTTTCATTTTAATTTCTGCAGGTAACATTGTATATTTGCCACAATATCAAAGCCAGCTTTTAACAAAAGATGAAGATTGCTGTTGTACAACAAGGAATTCACAGATAAATTTTCATATCATGGACTAGAAACAGGGAGTTTTGTGTATTTATAAGGCTTCCTTTCTTACCTTCGTCTCCTGTCACCACCATATGGACTTCTGGATCTTGATCTGGATCGGCTTCGACTGTGTGATCTATTAACCAAACAAGGACTTTTGTACATTCAATTCAGACCAATAAGATTCCATTTCATAAAATCTGAATATTTTCTTACGTCTTTTCATTCATTAACAATTCATTTGGGGAAATGGCGAACACTAGGGCTGAAACGATTTGGTGAATATTAGGAGGCGATTAGATTAATGAATATTATATCGGAGGGCGTGTGTATTGAATTATTTGATTAATACCTGAAACTAATCAGCTGATAATCGATTAAAGACTTCATTAATCGTTAATCATTGTATGCAAACATGTTGAACAGATCATGGATTTCTGAGCCAAGCCATTCCGACTGTAGTTTCATCTCTTTATGAACACGTTTTGAAACTCAACAAAGCATATATGATGTGAGAAATACTGTGTTAAAATGACGTCTCTGTGGAAGTTAAAGTCATTAATCAATGAGAAAGTGAATGTCATGAAAAGGTTGCAACACGCTGTTTCGCCAATTTTTCACTAGTGATGTGCTCTATGTTTGGTACACATCATGGAGGCCCTAATCGCCGCCTGGACGCTCGAGAGCGGAAGGAGCAGTAGAGGCAGCAGTAGTCATGAACATTTTAATTTTACTGTTGCATGTGTTTTTTTCATAAAAAAAAAATGATTTTTGCTGAAATTTTTCCATAAAAAAAAAATGTTTTTGGGGGGGGGGGGGGGGGGGGGGGGGGGGGGGGGGGGGGGGGGGGGGGGGGGGGGGGGGGGGGGGAACTCATTTTTTCCAATAGAGATAAGAGTTGTTGATTTATATTTTATTATTTTGAACACGGAAATAAAAAAAGTTCATTGGACGAAAATTTGGTCATGTCCGACGTGGCGATCCAGATTTGGTTGATTAGTCGTACGTGTGAAAGGTCTCATGTCAAAACAGCGGGTTATGTAGCAGACTGGGATTTAAATGATGTTACAGTGAAGATGATAAGGAATGGAATTTTGAGGCTTATTTGGGATAAAATAATGTTTGTTTTGTCAATAAATAGGCATGTAATCTATCATATCGATACCAAAACATGAGGTGGGACGTTTTCAGGTAATGTCAGAAGTCAGAGATGGACAATATAGACTTTATCTAGTTGCCTTCAGTTCAAGTGTATTAATAATCGATTAGTAGTATCGATATACATGTGACTGAAATATATAATCGAATACAAAAATACTAATCGTTTTCAGCCCCTAGCGAAACACTATCTTGTACCCAACTAATGAAAAGGAATTCAAATACATAAGGAAAAATAATATCTGGATTAAAGATATTTTTGTATACATGAAGTGGGAGCTAATTTGAAATGTATTGCAACTATGAATTACCTGCTGTATGAACGCCTCCGTCGATGACGTGGTGATCTAGATCTGGATCGTGGTGAACGTGACCTGGAAGGTAACCTGACCGTCTTTGGTTGTTGTAAAAAAAAAAAAGAATTGTATGGTGGAGCCAGATTTTGACCGAGACAGGACGGTGATGAGTGAGTACAGAGAGAGATATGTGAGGCTTCCACGAATCTGTTATCATCTTCACCTATTGATGTTCCTGAATGTTCCCCAGTTGTCTCTGGATTCCCTGGAGGGGTGATCTTGATCTCTACAAGTACATATCATTTTAATGCAATCATTTAAAAAATTTTTGTCTACCTGTATTTGAACAGTATTGGGAGGCGAATGAGACCTTTCAAATTTGACAAAAATTGTACTTTTCATTAATTGACTCTCATTGTCCCCTTTACATTAACTTAGTTTTTTAAGTGGAAGACTCCTTTTAGTCTGAATTTTTCTTACTATTTTCTGCTATTGACACAACACCAATATTTAATCAGAAAAACCCTTGTACTGATTCAGTTTCCACTAATCTTGAAAGTTTTCACTTTGGAAGGAAAACAAAATAGACTTGTAGCGACAAAATTGGTGGGCCATCAAACGTAGGTGAAAGCTTAACTGTGTCTAGAAATTTTGTGCAGTGTACTGATAAGCTACAAGACAAGTACCACCAGCTATTGGTTCCATGTCGGATTACAAAACACTATGTTTAAAAGACAATTCAGTCTAAGGGAGTACATAAAAAAATTGGCACATATTTCGGAAACAAACCATTGTCTAATAGAATATTAATTTAGTTGGATTTTATTGTTCATATGCAAGAAAAGCCCACTGTAGTGAAATGTAGTGTGAAATGTTCAAACTCGCTTACTGTCCGCCAATTCACACATATAGTGGTCCGTTGCTACGTGTTTCTGGTAGTAAAGAATATTTTTTTGTCTAGAACTACTCAAATTGCTCTTACATTAGTGGTTTTTTACATTATAAGATGGCATATTCTTGTCTCTAAAATTATTATTTTTCATCAACTCCTCAGTGGTTATGAATTGCATTTCTTTAATGTGCTTGACTTTTAACTTGGGTATGGGTACTAGCATAACTCAGGTTGTAGCCTGCTTGGAGCGGTATTGATCAACACATTTAGAATGTTTCATATCGGTATCAAGTCAAAATACTTTACCGATTTCGAGGAAATTTTGTCAATACTTCTTGTTATGTTTTTTCATGAGGAATGTAGAACAATACATTGATGCATATTTTTTGCTTTGTGGTTATGTAACAGAATTAGTCTCCTCACTGATATATGTCCCCTTTATATGTGTCCGTTGTATCCTAGATATCTAGATAGATAAATTGTGATTCAATGATTTTTTATTCATGTCAATAATTTATAATATTAATTTAATTTGATACTAACTATCATTAAGTCAAAGATCTTACTTTAATGCCCGATGACCTAGAGTACCGTAGTGGCTAAATAATTGCGTCACTGTGAAGTATCTGGGGTTTTTTTTATAAAGAGCCATCACTTCTCTACTACGCTGCGAGCTCGCGTTTAGTGCGAAGCTGCTCTAATAACCACATAACATGTGTCTGTGAGCATATAGATTCAATACATTACTAGCAGGGAGTGCCTATCGCGTTACAAATTCTTAAACTATTGCAGTATGCTATTGCCTATCGAGGGAAACACAATTGCGAGTAGATTCGAACTATTGCAGAATACAATTGCAAATAAATTATGTGTTGATAGTATTACACTCAGTAATTGTGATGAACTATCCGTCCCCACCCCGAAAAAATTGAATTGGCTCATCATGATGTACATCATAGTGCAGTATTGGTTTAGAGTTATTTCCCTTTACCTGCTAGCATTAGTAACAACCTCAAACTCAATGAATGATCCAGGGATACAATGTCAGGAATAAAATTGAATGTACTCGTCCGTTGTCGGACATAGTGCCTTCATCACATATCTGACTCGTCCTGAATGACATTTTTAATTGTACTCAGCAATTATTTGTCAGATAAATAAGTAGATTGTGGACTGTATCTATTATGCCTACAGCGGTTATTAGAGATATATCCATTTGATTGATTAAGAAAACTGTATTGATTTCAGATTCTGGTGAAATCATGACTAAGTACTGACAGTTTTACCTAGACCGACAAAACATTTAATTCCCAAACAATTTTGTATTGCAAGTAGTTATAATAAAAGATCATCTTTTTAAAGGAGTCGATATTTTAACTTACTTTATCCAATGTAGTAGGTATAGTATTATATTTTTAACTCCATTTAGCTTACTGGTAGAGATTGTCTTTGAGGCGAATGTCGCTAAAAACTGAAGCAAATTTCGCTTGCATTTTTTGTTGCATCGGATAGCTGCTGGTGTCTTGTGACTATCTTTGTTTTTCGATACACCTCTAGACTCATATGATTACGATATCACATAGAACTAGGAATTTATTCATAGTTACAAATGCTTTGTACGTGCTGCTTGCGCCATTGAAAACGAAAGTCGGGAAATGATCCTGAGACATTGATGCAGAAAACGAAAGCTTATCATTGGCTTCGGTCGTGTTTTTAAGAAACCTCGTACGAATGAGTCAGGTCCTGACCCTAAATAAATCTAACGGACGAAACGATATAATTAATATGGTGGTAGTGTCGATATAGTAATTGGTCAGAATTTTTTATTTCACTCGTCCGACGGACAAGATGTTATGTCAACATTCACTCCGTCCCGAATGGTCCAAATCCACTCTCTAAGACGAGCGTGGGGGGGATGGTGACGAGTTACTTTTCCCGCAGCCCTGAGATCTTGATTTGAGAACATCGTCGGTATTTGTTTGCGTGTTGGATTGAAAAGCAATGGAAAAAGTGATATTTTATCGTATCACTGTTAGTCTGTTACTGTATGAAACCTCTAGTGATTCACATGAATTTAGTATCCAATGTTACAGAAAAATTATCTGACTATTGAAAAACTATCAATATTTTGGCGTACAAATCGTTCACATGGTTATCGACTTTTTGAAATTGCCATCGATCTGATCAATAGTTTGAAGAGGTCATACAATCGCAACTTATCGATAGTTCCGATGTATTGTTACACTCCCTACATTCCCGTACCTCCTTTGGAAACTTTAGATATCGTGTCCCGCGGGAGAATAGTCTTCACGCCTCCATGTAGACAGCCATGTTTTAATTCTCGTATATTAGCAAAATGAGATTTTTGTAAATTGTCTGGTCTAAACGAAATCGCTCGTCATCTGGGATATGCCTTTAAAATTATAAATAAGTAGTTTCAATTTACACACATATACAAGAATGTCAACTACATATGTAACTAGCTCCAATATATATACTGGTGTATGTTCTCAAGCGCCACAGCACCGTCAGGCAGTGAACGTCACAAAACCTTACGCCAAAGAGTGAATGCACATCGTCCCGCTGCATAAATTTTTGATAAATATGGGCATATTGCCAAGTTTTCTATGCGAATCTGATAAAAACAAGATTGGAAATATTTTACACTATTAACAGTTTGGTATTAATTTCGAATTCGAATTCTATTCACAACTACTTTATATTACGATGCAGTGTCAATAAAATATATTTCAATATGTTTGATCTCGGTAGAAACAAATGTAGACAATATAAATGTTAGTGATGTATATAATCTTTTATAATGCAAAGACTGCGTCTCTTCATGAGGCTATTGCCTCTAAATATCATAAAGACCGAAAAGTCCATAATCACAGTGATAATCAAATTAAACAATATTCTGAAATTGTAAAGTGATGCTGCAAAGATACACTTTTTGATAATTTATGTGATAAAGATAATAGAACTTGCACCACAACTACATCCACGGACATTGTGCTTGGTAACTGTGTTGGGTTTTATAATCAGTCAATGCTGCGGTTACACCATTCACCGGCAAATACATGTGTGAAATCGTTTTTTTTGCACATTTTGTCTCATTAGGAGAAGAAAAATCAGTTATTTATTCCCTCTCAGGTATGCCGTTTGTGTAGAATATCCTAATCTTCCCTATTTATAGATGTTTGGGCAATACTTACTTGTTTTTTCTTCCGTTTTCACTCCAAATTTACAATGTGTAATGTGACTAAAATCGGAAACAATTAATCCACATACAAACGCTGCGATAAAACGAACAAGGAAATGGCAGGTCATCGCTACGCTCGAAATCTGCACCTTGGGTAATTCAAAGGGACGTAACTCCAAGTAGACAGGTATGTATGTGATCACTACACCAACATGTAATTCTCTAATATTGAACATTTGCTGAGAAAAACTGCATCAAAGGCAAAGCCCTGGGTCTTGGCCTTGTGAAGATGCCTTCCTTGAAATGTCATGGCTCGTTGTTAGATCATGGTTGTCCCATAGAGAATAACGTCCTCTACCCTCATTATGTATGAGACTACTTCTCCGGTCTGTGACGTATGTATACTAAATATTGGTGATTTCCATTTTACTCTTGCAGCCCGACATATATGCCGGAATATTATTATACTTTAAAAAATTGTATGTAATCAGAAAATTTTCATATCGTTTATTTGTTTACTTTTAAGATATCCTTTTTTCAATATTGGGACAATATTGATTCTATTTTTTTCCCCCGTAGATTATGTGTGTTACAGCATGTTCCCGGCTAGCAGAGGTTACGTTGGTCCGACCAGTACAATTTTCGGAACAGTCGGCCTAGGTTGCAGTCGGATTTCTTACGTTATCGTCGACTGTTAGGACTAAATCGTCGACGTTTTTTCTCTTGAAAGATAAAGTAAATTCCACGACGTTTTAGCCAACGTTGGTTTAAAAACCACAATAAATTGTATAAACGTCCAGTTTTCAAAATTCTACTTGCAAACACTAGTAACGTTAAATTGCTGAGACGGTGGAGCAACGATTGTAAGTATAACCGTTATAAACACATTTTTTACGGGCTACGATATTAAACTTTGTTATGAAAATCTCTAATGTTTTGGAGACCTTCTAAATTCTGTAACTATCCCTGTCATAAAAAATTATCCACACACATAAATATAGTATACTTAGTACAATACTTCACTAGATACCTCCTGTATACAAAACCATTTCACAATACGACAAATTGTTATCGTCCCGATCCTCATGAGCGAGTGGGGTCATAGTTTAGTCGCCACAGGAACACACAGCGCAGGTTATCCGTTATCAATACCATTTAAATATTCCATGCCGACAGAACAAGACTGACAGGAGACACAGTGCTCACTCTGTGACGATCGTGAGTATATTTTCTGCATGTTGAATTTAGCAGTTTTAATCACTATATCCTTATAATAAATTCTAACTACATAATTTTACAGATCGTTGTGTTTAGGAAAAGTTAATAATGATAATTATCTAATTTGGTGATGTTTATTAGAGATAGAAATGTTTTAATAACCACCTTGCTTGAATACGTCCATGTGGATATATCATCACTATCCGAGTTTAATTGTTATTGACTCTAACTTCAACTAGTATTTTGAATCTTGTGTAATAAACTTTACTAATGTAGCTAAAATTATTAGAAATACTGTCTCATTTTCATATATTGCATAATCCGACAAAATATAAAAGATAACACTGCAGTAATTAAAAATTTATACATGCAGTATTTATTTAAAAGCCCAGACTATCTTTCCAAAGCAAAAAAAAGAAGCGGTTTCATAAACAACATTTGGATAACATTAAAAAATAATATACCGAATGCCTAAAATGAAGTCTACAAAACTATAACCAATGACAAAATTTCCTGCGTTGAACTATATCGAAAATGGTGGATGAGCTCCGTTCGCTGTTTTGCCGTCTGCGTGCATTAGATCGGTTCAACCACCGCGCTAGGTATTTTATTACGATTAATGGGCTGCGGAATCATAAGACGACCGCGTTAAGAAAATTAACATTTTATGTTGCTCTGAAGGTGATGAGATAAGTGTAGTATTAAACGATAAGCTCCAATATTTTTGCGACTCGTACACAATTATTCAATTTCGTTTTATTATCCCTGTTTTAAAAAGGCTAAAAACCGTTTTGGGATATGGCCCTATAATAGTGTGATTTAGGTATATAAAACAATGATTTATTCAAATATACATAACATACATATACGACCAAATACATACAGACAAACTTGGATATGGGAAAAACTAAGTTAAAAAGTTAGATATTAATTCCTCTCGATGAAATAAAAGCACAGGCGTTTTGACATGGACAATATACACACATTTTAACAGAACAGAACACATGGTGAGACACTACATTTTCTACTTAAATAGAGATATTTCTGGTCTCTCTTAATAATTTTTTCCGGAGGTACATTAAGTGTTTAATATAGAAGACTATTACTGTCAATAGACAATTGATTTTCATAGTTTTTACATTTCATATAAGTTGATAAATCTATATGGTTTGCCGTTAAACATCTACTGCAGACATTTAAAATAATAATTTTTGTGATAGTAAATGGTAAAAGTTAAATTATTATAACATTAAATTATGTAAGTTTGTACACACAAATGATATATGATTGACAACCCCACGTGATAATACAAGACAAACTATATTAGGTATGACATTACTAATAATCTTTTACATGGTCTAAAGATTAACTGCTGTAGCCGAAACAAAATACTACTAAATAACATGTGTCATATTTTTACGTTTTTTTTTACAACAAATGATCAACAACTAACAACGTAAAAAATCATACAAAAAAAAGGAGTATAACCATATTTGGAAGCATTTGCTTTTTCGATTTTTCCGAAATGTATTAGCTGTACAAAAATGGGTGTTTTTGTCAAAAAATCTAATTATCAAAACACTTCGAATTGGCACGATCAGTCAACTTGACAGGTTAATTAGGGCTTTTCACCATGTGGTGATAGAATGTACACCTATTGTTTATGTTTATTTCTGTTTATTATTATTATTCTTCTACATCTTTTTTGTGTGTCCAAAAAGATCTTCAAAATGAGTAAGAGGTATCGCCAACTTGGCCTTATTGTTATCATTGATATGGCATGAGTTGAAGGGCCTGTGGACCGCAAACCATTTTTAAGTAGAGTCAAAAATCAAAGCGGGCCGCCCATGACGTCTATACCTAAAAAAGTTTTTTAAAAACAGCCCATTTATACTCAAAACACGCTTTAAGATACAGCAAATATTTTTGATGTTTTATGTAGATCGTATAAAAGACTAACTTTTATTCACTTACAGCAATTAGGTCAGCAGGTCAAACAAAAAACATGTTCGCTATGGTCGGTCAAAGTTCGCGAAATTTTTATTTTTCTTTTGATTTTCCGAAATTTCTTTTTTACCCGCATATCGATGCGAGAATGTCATTCTGATGAATTTTGTATGTCTTTTATTTGTCGGTAGCACTTCCGGTTAATGCTGTATGCCATTTTAGAAAAAACAATCCTTCTGATCTTGCTAAATTCCCGCGCTAAAAATGTTTAACATTATATATTGTCGTAATACTGAATGAATTAATATACGTCTGTAATGCCTATAGAAAAGTATCACCTCTATATGTTCTCACTAACGTTTGATATGATTTTTTATCTTCATCAAAAAAAACAAAATATGGCCGCTACTTACGTCATATTTTAAAAGTTTAAATAAAAATGCTTATAACTCACTAACAGTTCTTATTCACACGATATTCATCCAATAATATTTTTTGCAGTAATCTTAAGCGTAAACTTTTTCTCTTACATGTTAGATTACAAAAAATGGCAACTTCACTTTCGGTAATTCAAATGTTAAAGGTTACCTTCAAAAATTTTAACAATAAACTAGTGAAAACTTTTCTCCTGAAGTTCTGTAAGGTCTAGGATCTTCATATTTTCATATATTATGATGTCCAGGGGATGGGCTATAAAACAGTCAGATACTAAATGACCTTGACCCATATTCAAGTTCACAGGGGTCAAATACACATATTCAAAAAATAAATTGTTTAAATGGTCATAACTAACTTATCGTTGGTTTTACAGCTTTCATGCAATTATTTATTTGAAGATAATCTACAGGGCAATGTTTTTTTAATATCGGGGTAACAAGTGTTTGTTTAACAAGAGATATTAGGGGATCTTGGCGCCCACCAATTGAGTGAACTTTATTGGATTTTGTTTGATTTTTTCTTTGCTTTTCATCTTTTTTCCCTGTGTCCCAAAAGATCTTCCAAATGGTAATTTAACCGAATGGTCTTAATGTTATATTGTATGCATGATTGAAGGGGTGACCGCAAATTTTTAAGTAGGTCAAACTAAATTTCAAAAAGATGGCCGCCAAGACGTACATACCTGAAAAAGTTTAAAAAGCTTCAACTCAAAAACCGTTTAAGATACAAGCCTTTTTTGATGTTTTATGTAAATCGTTTAAAAGGGAAACTAAAATTGATTTCAATTTTCAGCAATTAGGTCAAAGGTCAAACAAAAAAGTTCGCTATGGGGTCAAAGTTTGCGAATTTTTATTTTTTTTTGATTTTTTTATGAAATTTTTTTTTTTAAACATATCGATGCAGAATGTCATTCTGATGAATTTGGTGTCTTTTATTTTTCGGTAGCACTTCCGGTTTATGCTGTATGCCATTTTGAAAAAAAAATCCTTTGATCTTTGAAAATTCCCGCCAAAATGTTTTAACATTATATATTGTCGAACTGAATGACTAATATAGTTGTTTGCTATAGAAAGGACCCCTAATGTTTCAAGTAACGTTTGATATTTTTGAAATCTCATCAAAAAAATAAAATGGCCGCTATGATTATTTAAAATTTAAAAAAAATGCTTATAACTCACTAACAAAAATACAGATTTCATGCTATAATATTTTTTTGCAGATAATCTTAAAATGCGTTTGAAAACTTGACTTTACATGTTATTTTTTAATTGGGCAACTTCCGGTTTTCGGTAAGGGTACAAATTTTTTGAAATTTTAGGTCTAAAGTTTTTGAAATTACATAAACTTTTTTTTTGAAAATTTTCTTTGAAGTTCTTATTAGGTTAGGATCTTCATATTTTTGAATGAGATTCTGTTGGGAATGGGCTAAAAAAGTCAGATTCTTTTTTTGACCTTGACCATATTCAAGTTTCACAACTTAGGGGTTTCTTTGTAATCAAAAATGCAATATTTATAACATGCATCATAATGGAATTTTTAAATGACACCATTTTTGAACTTTGTTCTTATTTTAACTATTCTTAAATTACAATGGCAAATTGACTAAAGATTCCTTTAATTGTATTTTACGGAAAATAAATGAAAAGCCCGCATTAACATGTTTTTGTTCTATTTTTTATTTTCTTCACACTTTTTTTGTTAAAAATCTTCAAAATGTTAAGAACAATATGCCAATGGCCTTATTGAATTGTATGGCAATTGAAAAGGTAACATTTTTAAGTATCAAAAAATCCAAGATGGCCGCCATTCCGTCATACCTAAAAAGTTTAAAAACAGGACATAACTCAAAATGTTTTTTTCAAGATACAGCAAATATTTTTGATGTTTTATGTAAATCGTATTAAAAGACTAAAAGTTTTAATGCTTTCAAAATGAATTAGGCAATTAATAATCAAAAAAAAAGTTCGCTATGGGGTCAAAGTTCGCGAATTTTTTTTTTTTTTATTTTTTTGCATTTTTCAATTTTTTTTTACATATCGATGCAGAATGTCATTCTGATGAATTTGGTGTCTTTTTAATTTGTCGGTAGCACTTCCGGTTAATGCTGTATGCCATTTTGAAAAAATAATCCTTTGATCTTTGCTAAATTCCCGCCAAAATGTTTAACATTATATAATTTGTCAACTGAATGACTAATATAGTCTGTAATTGCTATAGAAAAGACCCCTCTAATGTTTTCTCTAACGTTTGATATGATTTTTATCCGATCATAGTGAATGGCCGCTTGATTACGTCATATTTTAAAATTTAAAAATGCTTATAACTCACTAACATATTTGTATTGTTTCACAGATTTCATCCAATAACATTTTTTTGCAGAGAGTTTCATGGGGCTAAAAGCTGATCAAACTTTGCATAATTTATTCACTAAAACATTTTATTCAGGGCTGAAAGTCAAGGTTTACATTTAAAGTTGGATACAACTTCAAAACCCATGTATTACTAGTTCTTAATTTACCTGGCAATGACGGTATTGTAAACTAAATTAGTGAAAAGTAACGCGTTATTATTTTTTTTTTTTTATTTTTAAATAAGTTTTTTCTTTACTTTGCAATTTCTGTATATCATATTAGGAGCAAGTTTTGGGCAAGGATATCTAAACTCAAACAGTGATCCCTACACAATTTTTTACTTTTGAATTGATTCAGAATTTCCAAGTGACATCTGTCTGCTAAGAAGGTCTGTAACAAGTATGTAGAATCTGGGGCTCTGTGATGTCATTTTGTCACTATTAGTAATATGCAAAAACATCCAAAATGCCACTAAACTTTTATCGTTTTCCTATTTTGGTCAGGAACCAAAATCATAATTCATTTGCGTAGGAAATGATAATGTAAAAGATGTTTACGAATGGGGGGGGGGGGGGGGGGGGGAAAAAGGGACTCAATTTTCGTATAAAATGATGTAACTTTAAGGGTAATTTAAGAATATTTGTTAGAATTTTCATATTGCGATTACAATAAATCCTTTACATTTTTCTATATAACAGTAATCCTTGTATTTCCTATAAACAGTCTAACAGGAAATTAATGAATACGCAAATGGGTATTCCCTGGGAAATATTATGATAAACGAACGACTGATGATTTTTACGTAGAAATTTGAGGAAATTTTGCGAGCGCCGAAGGCGCAATTTTGGTGTTTGGGGTTGGGGGGTTTTGTTTTTTGGGTTTCGGGGGGTCTCCCCCGGGTCTCCCCCGGGAAAAAAAATTACAATTTTATAACGGCAGAGATGAGTTTTTACGACGTTTTTTGTTGAATTTGTGAGGGCAGAAGGCGCGGGATTTTGGTGTTTGGGGGGTTCATCTCCCCCGCGGGAAAAATTAAGATTTAGAATGGCTGAGGTGAGTTTTTTATGATGTATTTGATGAATTTTGTGAGTACTGAAGGCCTGAGATTTTGTTTCCATTTTGGGGGTCCTGGGTTCTCCCCCGGGGACAAAAATTAAGATTTAGAATAGCTGAGAGGAGTTTTATGATGTTATTTTGATTTTCTGCGAGCTCAGGAGGCGCGAGATTTTGTTGTTTTTGGGGGGCCCGGTGGTCTCCCCCGAGAAAAAAATATATTACGATTTGGAATGGCTGAGATGAGTTTTACAATGTATTTTGCTGATTTTAAAGCGTTCTTAAACGGTAATTTTTCGATTTAAAGTTACCTTTAGAAATGATAAATAGTGAGTTTCGTCATATCATTATGCAAACCCTGCTCGATCTGAACATACCGGATTCACACCATCGGCACATTGTTGTTAACTCAAAGTAATAATATAAACAAACAAATTAATTTTTAAGAAGCATTTTTTAAATAAGTATAATCCCTTGATGGACATTTTTTAGTCTAGTTAGTGGATACGTGTGTATTGAATTTTCATTATTAAACATTACGTGCTTGAACGTTTTAGGAAACGCGCCGCGCAGCGGAAAAAATTTTTTAAAAATTAAGTACAAAAAATGTGCATTAGGTACCCTTTTTTCTTTCAAATGTGCATTTTTTAGAACATTTCACTCGTTCAATAACAAAAAAGATTGTTTATCCCCATACCGTTAGTGGGGAACGGGGGGGGGCAATATGAATCCCCCCCCCCCCCCCCCCCCCCCCCCCGCTTCCTACGCCCCTGTATTTGTCAATAACATCATTAAGAATTTGAAGA
Source organism: Argopecten irradians (assembly GCF_041381155.1). NCBI lineage: Eukaryota > Metazoa > Mollusca > Bivalvia > Pectinida > Pectinidae > Argopecten > Argopecten irradians. The sequence continues at coordinate 60,200 of NW_027187527.1, read as the reverse complement.
AATTTTTCATATATGTCATTAACATCATTTGAATGGCCAATTAGAGTATAGAGTATCTCAGTCTATTGATTGTAATTCGTTATTAATGAAATCCCAGTTGGCACTTTCAAATTGATAAAAAAGTTTTTTTGTAAGATTTTTCACGCAGTGTTTTGCCATTTTTGAAAACAAGATTTAAAAGAATAGTACAAATGGTCACTAAAGTTGGAGGTAGTACCTCAGTGTTACTAACAATGTTAGGATTGTTTGTAAAAAAAAGATATCAATACTTTTAGCAGATGTGTCAGTTATGCATGTTGTTGTTTGGATTAGGCTGTCTAGTTGGTATTTTTTAAAAAATAGTGTGTACATGTGAAGTGTTGGGGAGTCTCATCATGTCCTGATTGATGTCACCAGTAATGATTACATTAGTGTTCAAGTTAATCAAGTTTTATATAAGATCATCAAAATGTTGCCAATAGTTAACTCTGGAGTTAGGTGGACGATAGATGCAACACACAAAAATTTTTTTTATTAGAGTTTTTTGCACTTCTATAACTAAAAATTTCAATATTGGGGTTTTCCAGATCAGTTCGTTGGTAGATGGTAGATATTAAGTTTTCTTTGGTAAAAATCAGTATACCACCTCCATTATCTTTTTCTCTATCTCGTCTGAACATAACTGGGTGTGAATTTAGTGCCAAGCTATCATCAGTTATAGTGTTGTTTAAGTGTGTTTCAGTTAAGCAGACTATATCATATTCCGAAAATTCAGTTTCAATAATATCTGATTTGTTTCTAAATGATCTCACATTAGAAGGAACTGACAAGTTAGATAGGTAATGTCTCTCAGGGGGGTTGACCAGGATTGGGATGAACATCACCACTTAGAAGTATTAATAAAGTTGACAAATAGAAAATTAAAAAGAAAAAGTATTTTATAATGTATACATATAACATTTATGGAACCGTTTGGGCTTAGTAGAAAAAAGTGTAGTCTATTGGCCCTGGATTAGGATGGATGTCACCAGATAGCTCCAATAAGAAAAACTACTCTGATGGGCAAACAAAACATTTTTGATTTGCATAGCAATAATTTGAATTATTACATTATAACATGTATAGGGTAAACAACAAATAAGCACTTCCACACACACATTCATACCAAAAGTAGAGATTAATATACATTTTAATAGAATATTACTGCTAACTTTAGTAGGTAGCAGTTCAATTAATATAAGAATTACTCTGAAAGAAGAGTATTTATGTAACATAGACAAGTTGTTATTTAGTTGCGACTTCACAAAGGTAATTCACAAAGGTAATTAATTAAGTAATATTTGGTAAAAATAAATATAGATCTGTGGTTACATATAAATAATATATATATATACAAACAGCAGTTTGGATACAGTCAAAGGGGGACAATAAAAATAAATAAAATAGAGTAGCTAGAATAGTATGTATGTAGCTTGTTAACAGCAACAACAACATTTTGAATACAATCAAAGGGAGACAACCAATAAATATAGTATAGCTTGTAAATTGGCAATAATTGGTTTGGATACAGTCAGAGGGAGACAACCAATAAATAAAATAGAGTAGCTAGAGTAGTTTGTAGCCTACATTGTAATTAATTAGCAACAACACATTTGTCCTGTTAAAGTATCTAGTGATAAGTATTTAGGTAAAAAAATTATGAGCAGAAAACACTAAAATACAATATGTAAAAGCCAAGTCTTGCTATTTTTTTTTAAAATACTCAAATTATTTGATCTATTGATATAATATAGGCATTATTGCTAATTAATTTATTAGTGGCTATTTATATCATATACTATACAGCCATAAAAAGGAGAGATATTTATTAATAACATAGTACAAGAATAGCTAATACAAGGTCAACTCATAAACTCTGAACGAATAGTAGTTTTAACTAGTCCGCTAAACCTGCCTATATTATTAGGTTTTTTTTTTTTTTTTTTTTTTTTTGCCTAATATATAGTCAGTCAGCTCGCGGTACCTCTTAAAAATGTGAAATCGTAGGCCAGATTTGGCTACGCTACGCTACGTCAGCGGCATATTTCTAATATATATATATTTGCAAAAAAAAAAAAAAAAAAAAAAAAACGCCTAATAATATAGGCAGGTTTAGCGGATCATGTACACGTCTGTTCTGTAGCTAAAACCGGCAAGGTATACATTATAATTGGAAATGGTGGTGTAACAACAATAAATTAACTGATGTGAGCGAATATAATCAGTATAATGCATAAGATCAAAATTAAATTCAGGGATAACTCGTAGAATTACAAATAACGTTTCGTATTTCTTCACGGCTATGTGTAATATGTATTTTAATGTGTTCACGTATCGATATATAGATATTATGCTCATCATAAGCGACCGTGCTTAGTCACATGACTTCAAAGACTCGATCTGACCGTTGGTCGGAATATTCCCGCTTAATCCATTGTTCATGAGAAGTCCGGCGAACTGACAACACAATTTTGAGCTTCCGAATTGCAACACTTTATAAAGGCAAAAGGCAAGTCCGTTCTGAACATTTCATTTATACGATATATATATATATATATACAGTATTGTTTAGATTTAAAGACTTATTAACAAAGTCTTACATTCCCGTATGTGAAGTAATACTGGCATAAATCACAGGGACCTGGCAAGAATTTTATAACCAACGGCAACGGTATTTATCTCTCCTCTCAAAAAAAAACCTAAAACCACATGTACGTTTTTTGTATTGTTTTTTCTCTTTGTTTGATATAATATGTGAGCCACCGAACATTGAACATACTCATGAACATATCTCAGTTTCTACATGCAATTTCTACATGTGCACACATCACAATCATTTGAGTTATCGCACAAAATTACAATTACATGTATTTTTTTTTTATGAAAACCATGAACTTCTCAATATTTTAAGGTTTAAGACCCTGTTTAAACTAGTGATGTTTTTGTATGCCTATACATTGTATATCACTGTATTCACTTCTTAGGTGTATTTGCATAACATACATATACATGTACCTTAGTTACTAAACATCCTCGATATTCCAGGGGTTCCGATCACTTACGATCTCTATACGAGTAGAGATAGTAAAGTGATCGGAACCCCTGGAGTATCGAGGATGGTTACTAAAAAGTGTCAATGCATCCGTACTAACTTTACTAGATATAATAATACTGTTGACTCTGTATAGGCTGATGTGTTGTTTGTAAATTTTGGCAAATTATGCAAAAAAATTAAACTTTCAGTTTTGCATGTCCACAGGGTTCAGTACATATTTCTGTCACCAAACAACCATGTCATTATGTTTACTAGTGTTTATAGCATGTAGTAGGAACGCTGGTTTGACCGGATTCGACTTTATAAAGGCATACACACATATACATTGTTTGGAAAATTTGACATTATTTAGGTTTTCTTCAACTACAGCTTAGACATGATATATTAAACAGGGTCTTAAACCTTAATTGTCCATTCAAGATCTCATTTTACACTCTTCTATTTCAGGTTATACACGGTTATTTCAGTAATACAAACTTTATTCTAGTCCTACATATTTTACTATTAATTTGTATGGATATACATGTAAAACCTGGTCAAGGCACAAACACTGATATATTGACTATATTCCACATAAATATTCGCAGCTTAAGAAATAAAATAACTCACCTCCAAAACATTGCAGGTGAATTCCACGTATAGTATGCATCACCGAATCTCATTTAGACAGCACTATTTCTGATGATGACGATATACAGACCGTGTACATTCCTATGGTGGAGGTGTTGTCGTCTATATATTTTATTATATATTTATGCCAAACGTTGTCTTGACTTAGAATTTCCATCAGGTGAAGTCGTATGGGTAGAATATTCTTTAATAATTCCTCATACCTCCTTTACACGGTTACAAACCCAATGATAGTATAAATCCTCTTTGGGAACAATTTGAAAACTCCACTGAAACCGCACTTGATGAAAATCGGCATGTAATAATAGTTGAAGACTTGAACATTTGACTCTCAGAAACCCGTCACATATACTTAGTGATAGTATAAATACGTCCATATTCCTTTTCCAATGTCATACACTAACCTGCACGTGTAGGTCAAACGCGCGCTTTGTCACTAGATCCCGTACGCGTGCTGGTCAGCGATGCGTGCGAAATAGAGCTTTCCGGTGTTATCGATGTATGTAGATCACGATATATTTCTGATCATGATATCGATCGATGCCACTATGGTTGAAATGTACCAAGGATTTATAAGTGAGATATACGTCCTTGAATGTACTAATAATTGTTTACGTTCGATCTGGTGACCATGCTATAAAAATGCTAATTACCGATACTTTATGATCAATAAAAATATGCCAGGTCCCTGTGGTTGTTATTTAGAGGCGCTCAATCATGTAATGATATGTGTAAATTTTTTTCTGAAAAAAAAAAAAAGGAATACTCAGACTATGCCCGTGTTTGTATTCCCACTAAAAATATTATTATAAGACCTAATGATAAGCCGTGTTTACATATGAATTACGACATGAAATAAGAGTGAGAAATAGGTTACATAAAAAAAAACTTAAACGTAGCTATTCATTGCTAAATTTAGATAAATTTTAAAAAGCAAAGAAATCATGTCAATAATTTAAAACGCAGAACCAGGGAATTATTTTTCGCTAATGTAAATGGACTATTAGACAATTTTGCCAAAAACAACCAAAAAGATTTCTGGAAACTTCTGCGTAATTTAATAAAGGGTTTTAAAACGCAGATAGGGAGTTTCTAATATCCCCATTAAGATATCCTGTTAATAATACTATTATGGTAGATAATAATGAACGAAAAGCTAATGTTTTAAACGATTACTTTATATATCTATATCAACCTTATGTGATACTGGTGTTCCCTTACCATATGTTAATACCAGAACACAAAGTCGTATGGGCGATGTTTTTTTTTACGCATACTGATATTATCGATATTCTAAGTTCCTAGACATAGGCAAAGCTGTAGGTTTTGATAAAATATTACTGTAATAAATATATATATGTATACTGTTGGTTAAAACATTTCGTGCCAGGTCCCTGTGGACATGGTAAATAGACTTATCTGATTAAAATACAGATCCTTATAACCATTCCGTTCAAAAGAGGATCTGACAACATCCCATAAGAGGTCATGTTCGCATGACCTTTATACCACCTGTACATCAAATCAAAAAAAGCATTTTCTACTCCTAGCTACATCAATTGAAAACGCCATTTCGTCCCAGTATAAATATACACTTAGCTTTGTTGTGCTCTTTGGGCGAGATGACTATGTACATTAAATAATCTGACTGACTGGTTTTTTTTAAAACTGTTTCGTCCCAAAACAATTCTGGCAGCAGCAATATTTTTCAAAAGGTCACCAGAACGTGACCCCTAATGGGATGTTGTCAGATCCTCTTATCAAACGTGCATAGTGATAATAAGGATCTGTATCTTAATCAGATTGGGACTAGTCTGGAGTAGCTGGGGCTAAAAAGGCTAACTTTGGTCATATTTACTGAGCAATCGGAACTCCTCGGGCATTCTCTAAAGAATACAAATAAAAAAAGAATATTTTCTCGTTTACGGAAAGTGCCGAAGGTTCCCGATTGATTTACTGAGTTAAAGGCCCTCTGGGCCTCTTGTACTTATTATATTTGGTGATTTAATATCCTGGTTGAGGATTATTTTCAGAAATTACCAGAGATTATATAGTACATGTAGTTTGTGTAATACATAAAGGGAGACAATCTGTTCCCACTCTATAACATTAGTCTAGGGGAGACAATCCATTCCTTTATAACATTACCTCCCTTTAATAGATAATGCTTTAATTTCTTTTTTCCTTTTCCCAATTATCATTTCATCTTTACAATATATATAAACATATAATTACATATACTCCTATACATACACTTTTACTCACTTTCACACCCCCATTCAAATTTCTGATTTATATTGGTCAATCAATCTATATCCATCTTTCCATACTTTTGTTAGCCTTCTTTTTTTCTTATAAATAATCATAATCTTTATTGTATATTTTCAGAATATATTCCACACTCATTTGCTTTCATTCTCTTACTCATTCATCATGGTTTAAGATAAAAACATAAGAAACATTTCGTTATGATTTTTAGTTATAATTCTTTAGTATATTGTCACTGTAACTTTTTGTAATATAATTTTTGTGAATTTAGAATTAAGTGTTTTTATACCCCGCCCAACGAAGTTGGGCGGGGTATATACAAATGGGTTCCGTCCGTCCGTCCGTACGAATGGTTTCCGGAGCATAACTCTAAAACCAGTAGAGATATTTCCACGAAACTTCATACACACATTGGTCTTATGGTCTAGTAGTGCCTTCTGCTATTTTTAGGTTTTCATTTTTTGCATTTTTTTCCGTAACCATGGTAAAAGCATTGCTGCTGAAAATATCATATTTTTACATATACCAGGTTCGTTCCGGAGCATAACTTTAAAACCAGAAGAGATATTTCCACGAAACTTCATACACACACATGGTCTTAATGTCAAGTAGTGCCCTTTGCTATTTTAAGGTTTTCACTTTTTGTACTTTTTTCTGTAACCATGGAAACATTGCTGAAAATGGCAGATTTTTTTGTAAGAATCGTTTCCGGAGCACAACTCTAAAACCAGCAGAGATATTTCCATGAAACTTCATAGACACATTGTTCTTATGGTCTAGTAGTGCCTTTTGCTATTTTTAGGTTTTCATTTTTTGCACTTTTTCCGTAACCATGGAAACATTGCTGAAAATATATTTTTGTACCAGGTTCGTTTCCGCAGCATAACTGGAAAACCGGTTGAGATATATGCACGGAACTCCATAGGCACATTAGTCTTATGGTCTAGTAGTGCCTTTTGCTATTTTAAGGTTTTCACTTTTTGTACTTTTTTCTGTAACCATGGAAACATTGCTGAAAATGGCAGATTTTTGTGGAAGAATCGTTTCCGGAGCACAACTCTAAAACCAGCAGAGATTTTTCCATGAAACTTCATAGACACACTTTATGTATGACTTCTAATTTTGTATTATGCTTTACTTTTAATTTAATATACATGCAGTAAAACTCATATATATCAAACTCAATTACTATGACTACATTCACTTAATTCCTATGTTACTCGTCGTGTTTAAAACAAATCAAAAATCGCACTGTTACTGCTGAACTTTGTTAAAAACTAAGATCAATTCATGTTTTTTAAAAAGTAAATATTTTTAAAGTCGGTTTTCATTTCTCTTAACTTTGTTTATATTTTTCAAAGAAGCAAATGTTTACGGTTTCAAAAAAAAAATATAAAATGTTTGTATATATTCTTCAATTGCAGTTGGGTTTTAAAATACTTTCCCATTCGAAGGAAGTGTACTTGACTAGCATATAATAAAATTAATGCATTAATTGATTTTAGCTCTCCATTGGCGGGGGGGGATCTGAATGACTATGTCCTTGTTTATGATGGCATCTAATTTATCTTTATACAAATATCTTGCTATCTATACAGGTGGTCCTGAGATGTATTGTCTCCCCTTCATTGGTCAGCCAATCAAAAACGTTTTGCAAACTGATCGTCGCCGAGCTGTGCAGGAGATCAAAGGGATCCAAACTATTTACCGTTACAAGTTTTGCTAAATAATAAGCGGTATCGCTGTAATTGAAATTTATTGATCATTTTACACTTGAACAGCAAGCTGAAAACAGCTAACCGGGTCTCTCAATCCATTTGATATTGATTATAATTTAATTATATTAATTAACTATATGTTTCAGTTTTCCTAGATCCATGTGACAACAGGAAAGGCAACATGGTAAGCATCCTTGTATGACGACGGATGGTTCACCTCCATGAATGGTATACTGGAGTCGTGAAAAACTACCAAGTGCATTTAGGTAAGTATACTCTCACTGTGACAACACCCGGTATATCTGCCAGGTTAATGCATTTTCATCAATTTGTGCGCAAATGTGCCATGCGACATTGCGATAATGTGCCATGCGACAGTGTGTTTGTCACATGGCTCATTGTTGTATTGTCGTCATGTCGCCCATGCGACAGTGCGACAAAGCCTAAATCAATCACCATAGAAATCAGAAATATCTAGTTTTCGACTTATCAAATGGAAGGGAAAGTCGACCATATTGATTGACGTTTTAAAATAAGCAATTGATATATATATATTTGCCATTACAATAATTATGTATTTTCTTCTCTCGCAATGGTAACCACGATGTTTCAAATTTTCCGAGGCCCTACGACGACAGTAAGGCAACATGTAAGCATCTTGGATGACGAAGTTTTCCATGAATGGTATACCCGAGACCCGAGTGACGACAGGAAGGGCAACATGGTAAGCATCCTTGGATGACGACGGATGGTTCACCTCCATGAATGGTATACCCGAGACCCGAGTGACGACAGGAAGGGCAACATGGTAAGCATCCTTGGATGACGACGGATGGTTCACCTCCATGAATGGTATACTGAGTCTCGTGAAAAACTACCAAGTGACAGGAAGGGCAACATGTATACTCTTAGATGACGACAACACTCCATGGTATATTTCTGGAGTCGTGAAAAACTACCCAAGTTAATGTATATACTCTTATCATTTGTACGCAAATGTGCCATGCGACAGTGCGATAATGTGCCATGCGACAGTGTGTTTGTCGCATGGCTCATTGTTCCAATGTCGCATTGTCACCCATGCGACAGTGCGACAAAGCCTAAATCAATCACCATAGAAATCAGAAATATCTAACTTTCTACTTATCAAATATCAAATGAAAGGGGAAAGTCGGCCATGTTGATTGACGTTTTAAATAAGCACTTCATATATATATTGCTATTACATTACAATAATGATATATTTTTTCTCTCTCGCAAATGGTAACCACGAAACGTGGCCGTTGTTGGAGACTATATGTTTCAGTTTTCCGAGACCCGAGTGACGACAGGAAGGGGCAACATGGTAAACATCCTTGGATGACGATGGATTGTTCAATTCCATGAATGGTATACTGGAGACCCGAGTGACGACAGGAAGGGCAACATGGTAAGCATCCTTGGATGACGACGGATGGTTCACCTCCATAAATGGTATACTGAGAGTCTTGAAAAACTACCAAGTGCATTTAGGTAAGTATACTCTCACTGTGACAACACCCGGTATATCTGCCAGGTTAATGTATTTTCATCAATTTGTACGCAAATGTGCCATGCGACATTGCGATAATGTGCCATGCGACAGTGTGTTTGTCGCATTGCTCATTGTTCCAATGTCGCATTGTCGCCCATGCGACAGCGCGACAAAGCCTAAATCAATCACAATAGAAATAAGAAATATCTAATTTTCGACTTATCAACTGCAAGGGAAAGTCAGCCATATTGATTGACGTTTCGAAATAAGCACTTCAAATATATATATAGCACTTCATATATATATTGCCATTACAAATGGTAACCACGAAACGTGGCCGTTGTATATTTTCTTTCACGCAAATGGTAACCACGAAACGTGGCCCTTGTTGGAGACTATATCAATTTCAGAATTTTACCGAGACCCGAGTGACGACGACAGGAAGGGCAACATGGTAAGCATCCTTGGATGACGACGGATGGTTCACCTCCATGAATGGTATACTGAGAGTCTTGAAAAACTACCAAGTGCATTTAGGTAAGTATACTCTCACTGTGACAACCCCGGTATATCTGATCGTGCCAGGTTAATGTATTTTCATCAATTTGTACGCAAATGTGCCATGCGTACATGCGAATATATGTGCACGATAGCGACTACGACACAGATGTTATGTCCCAGCATGGCAGACACATTGTTCCACATGTCGCAATTCGTCACACCATAGGGCGACAGTTTGCGACACAAAATGCCTAAATAAATCAATACACACAACATAGTACTTACTCAACGCTAACATATCTAAAGTTTCAATACTTGACATTCATCTAAAATCGATAAGGAAATCCGGTCCTATGTATGTTTGACTACTAGTTAATGATAAACCAATATTATTATCTTAAATTACACTAATGTTCAAATACTTAATCTCACTATTTGATATGTTCTCTTCGTCAAAATGAGTACATATCACTACATTAACTCGCACGAAATTCCGTGGGCTGTTGTATGCGAGACAATAATCATTTTAGTTTTCCGACACCCGATGACGGACAGTAAGGGCGAAAACTGGTAAGCATCCTATGAGAAGACGACGAGATGGGTCACCCTCCAGAATGGTTTTACTCGCAATACCCGACATGACCGTCAGGATGGGCAACATGGAGTAACAACATTGAATGACATGCCGAGGATACTTCACCGGCACCATAAAAGGTCATACAGGTTCATGAGACCGACTATGGGTGATCGACACGGCAAAAGTCAAACAAGGTACGTACTCCGGTTCCGGATGTACGGCGCTGTGATGTGATTCTACCATCGCTCATGAACGACTGTTTGAACATGGAGTCGCAGAAAAATACTACACTAAGAGCATTTATAGGTAAGTATATCTCTATCACAATCGATGATCACACCACTTTTAAATATCTGCGCAGGAGTTAATGTATTTTCGTTCAATGTTTGTACGCAAATGTGAACATTGCGACAGTGCGTATAACCTTGTGCCATGCTGGACACTTGTGTTATGTCGCAATGGCTCATTGTATCAATTGTCGGCATTGACGCGATTCCGTACATGTGCGTAGCAAATCGCTGAATCACCATCCCATATGAGAACACTAGTAAAATTACACAATACTCTACACTAAAACTACACAAGATAGCAATTCATACCCCCTTACCATAATAAATACTTGTTCACACGCCCAAATCCAATACATAAATATATTGACATTAAATAAATATATATTCTCTTCTGCTCGACGCACATTTTAATCGTTGAGAAACTGGAACGTTGTTGGAGGACTAATTGTCGATCAGGTTTCCGAGACCCGAGTGACGACAGGAAGGGCAACATGGTAAGCATCCTTGGATGACGACGGATGGTTCACCCATGAATGGTATATACTGAGAGTCTTGAAAAACTACCAAGTGCATTTAGGTAAGTATACTCTCACTGTGACAACACCCGGTATATCTGCCAGGTTAATATATATTTTCATCAATTTGTACGCAAATGTGCCATGCGACATGCGATAATGTGCGATGCAACAGTGTGATAATGTGCCATGCGACAGTGTGTTTGTCGCATGGCGTATTGTTCCAATGTCGCATTGTCGCCCAGGCGACAGTGTGACAAAGCCTAAATAAATCACCAAAGAAATCAGAAATATCTAATTTTCGACTTATCAACTGCAAGGGAAAGTCAGCCATATTGAATGACGTTTCGAAATAAGCACTTAAAATATATATTGCCATTACAGTAATGATATATTTTTTTTCGCAAATGGTAACCACGAAACGTGGCCGTTGTTGGAGATTATATCTTTCAGTTTTCCGAGAACCGAGTGACGACAGGAAGGGCAACATGGTATGCATCCTTTGATGACGACGGATTGTTCAACTCCATGAATGGTATACTGGAGACCCGAGTGACGACAGGAAAGGCAACATGGTAAGCATCATTGGATGACGACGGATGCTTCACCTCCATGAATGGTATACTGAGAGTCTTGAATAACTACCAAGTGCATTTAGGTAAGTATACTCTCACTGTGACAACACACCCGTATATCTGCCAGGTTAATGCATTTTCATCAATTTGTACGCAAATGTGCCATGCGACAGTGCGATAAAATGTTGCATGCGACATTGTGTTTGTCGCATGGCTCATTTTTCAATGTCGCATTGTCGCCCATGCGACAGTGCGACAAAGCCTAAATCAATCACCATAGAAATCAGAAATATCTAATTTTCGACTTATCAAATAGAAGGGAAAGTCGGCCATTGTTGATTGACGTGTTTCAAATAAGCACTTCATATATATATTGCCATTACAATAATTATATATTTTTTTTCTCTTCGCAAATGGTAACCACGAAACGTGGGCCTTGTTGGAGACTATATGTTTTCAGTTTTCCCGAGACCCAGAGTGACGACAGGAAGGGCAACATGGTAAGCATCCTTGGATGACGACGGATGGTTCACCTCCATAAATGGTATACTGAGAGTCTTGAAAAACTACCAAGTGCATTTAGGTAAGTATACTCTCACTGTGACAACACCCGGTATATCTGCCAGGTTAATGTATTTTCATCAATTTGTACGCAAATGTGCCATGCGACAGTGCGATAATGTGCCATGCGACAGTGTGTTTGTCGCATGGCTCATTGTTCCAATGTCGCATTGTCGCCCATGCGACAGTGCGACAAAGCCTAAATCAATCACCATAGAAATCAGAAATATCTAATTTTCGACTTATCAACTGCAAGGGAAAGTCAGCCATATTGAATGACGTTTCGAAATAAGCACTTCAAATATATATTGCCATTACAGTAATGATATATTTTCTTCTCTCGCAAATGGTAACCACGAAACGTGGCCCTTGTTGGAGACTATATCTTTCAGTTTTCCGAGAACCGAGTGACGACAGGAAGGGCAACATGGTAAAAATCCTTGGATGACGACGGATTGTTCAATTCCATGAATGGTATACTGGAGACCCGAGTGACGACAGGAAGGGCAACATGGTAAGCATCCTTGGATGACGACGGATGGTTCACCTCCATGAATGGTATACTGAGAGTCTTGAAAAACTACCAAAGTGCATTTAGGTAAGTATACTCTCTCACTGTGACAACACACCGGTATATCTGCCAGGTTAATGCATTTTTCATCAATTTGTACGCAAATGTGCCATGCGACAGTGCGATAATGTGCCATGCGACATGCGACAGTGTGTTTGTCGCATGGCTCATTGTTACAATGTCGCATTGTCACCCATGCGACAGTGCGACAAAGCAAAAATCAATCACCATAGATTTCAGAAATATCTAAGTTTCGACTTATCAAATGCAAGGGAAAGTCAGCATATTTGAATGACGTTTCGAAAATAAGCACTTCATATATATATTGCCATTACAGTACAATAATTATATATTTTTCTCTCGCAAATGGTAACCACGAAACGTGGCCGTTGTTGGAGACTATATGTTTCAGTTTTTCCGAGACCCGAGTGACGACAGGAAGGGCAACATGGTAAGCATCCTTGGATGACGACGGATGGTTCACCTCCATGAATGGTATACTGAGAGTCTTGAAAAACTACCAAGTGCATTTAGGTAAGTATACTCTCACTGTGCCAACACCCGTTATATCTGCCCGGTTAATGCATTTTCATCAATTTGTACGCAAATGTGCCATGCGACAGTGCGATAATGTGCCATGCGACATTGTGTTTGTCGCATGGCTCATTGTTCCAATGTTGCATTGTCGCCCATGCGACAGTGCGACAAAGCCTAAAGCAATCACCATAGAAATCAGAAATATCTAATTTTCGACTTATCAACTGCAAGGGAAAGTCAGCCATATTGAATGACGTTTCGAAATAAACACTTCAAATATATATATCGCCATTACAGTAATGATATATTTTCTTTTCTCGCAAATGGTAACTACGAAACGTGGCCGTTGTTGGAGACTATATCTTTCAGTTTTCCGAGATCCGAGTGACGACAGGAAGGGCAACATGATAAGCAAACCTTGGATGACGACGGATTGTTCAACTCCATGAATGGTATACTGGAGACCCGAGTGACGACAGGAAGGGCAACATGGTCAAGCATCATTGGATGACGACGGATGGTTCACCTGCATGAATGGTATACTGAGGAGTCTTGAAAAACTACCAAGTGCATTTAGGTAAGTATACTCTCACAGTGACAACACATCGGTATATCTGCCAGGTTAATGCATTTTTCATCAATTTACGCGCAAATGTGCCATGCGACAGTGCGATAATGTGCCATGATGGACATTGGTGTTTGTCGCATGGCTCATTGTTTCAATGTCGTATTGTCGCCCATGCGACAGTGCGACAAAGCCTAAATCAATCACCATAGAAATCAGAAATATCTAACTTTTCGACTTATCAAATAGAAGGGAAAGTCGGCCATGTTGATTGACGTGTTAAAATAAGCACTTCATATATATATTGCCATTACAATAATTATATATTTTCTTCTCACGCAAATGGTAACCACGAAACGTGGCCGTTGTTGGAGACTATATGTTTCAGTTTTCCGAGACCCGAGTGACGACAGGAAGAGCAACATGGTAAGCATCCTTGGATGACGACGGATGGTTCTCCTTCATAAATGGTAAAAAAAGAGTCGTGAAAAACTACCAACTGCATATAGGTAAGTATACTTTAACTTACGTAATTGTAAAGAAATTATTCTAAATAATGAATGTTTATCATTTTTTGCAACTATAACGTCCATTCGATGAACTCGACATGCGCCATGCGATGCGACAGTGTGTTTGTTGCATAGCGGCATTGTCGTTACATTGCAATGACATTGTTGTCGCACTATCGCATGGCATTTGGCGCACTTTGCATGAAATTGTCGTATTCATTGACGTTTCGAAATAAGCACACATATATACTGCTATCACGCTAATTATATATACTATATATACTTCTTCTCTCGCAAATGGTAACACGATGTGGCCGTTGTTGAGAGACTATATGTTTCAGTTTTCCGAGACCCGAGTGACGACAGGAAAGGGCAACATGGTAAGCATCCTTGGATGACGACGGATGGTTCACCTCCATGAATGGTAAACTGAAATCGATGTGAAAAACTACCAACTGCATGTAATAGGTAAGTATACTTTAATGAATGATGTTCAACCAAAAATAAGTGAATTGAATTTATGTGCAATTTTTCACATACATTGTGCACACCTGGTATCTTGCAAATGTCGGCAACATCGAATTGTGTCGCAATTTGTACTTATTCTGCATACTGTGAAATGTGTATAGTCATGGTAATCATTGTAAATATTTCACAATGTGACGAAATGTTAACCATCATGTGGAATTTTTAAAATGATGTAAAATATCATTTTTGTCCGAAATAACTGAAAGGGTTAACTGGTAAGCCATGGATGTCTGGTCATTTATACCATTATGGAATTGTCGCCATGTTTCAATGTGCAATTGTGGTAACCATGACAACAATTGTGGCATGGTCAAATGATTCAGGATGACGACATGGGTAAAACAAGTTAAGCATGAATGCATGCAATTGTCCATTGGCAAAATGGTACTACTTTCGAAATGAAAATGAATGTCATACTTTTTGTTACTTAAATTTCAGTCAGAAATACCACGAATGTGTCGCATATAATGGTAATTTTTTAACGAATCATATTTTTGGACATTGATGGATGATTGATGAAAAAACACAATGACAATGTTTTGTGCATAATGAAAATGTCGCATTGTCGCATGAACATGTTGCATGTCCATTTCGCATATGTCGCAATGGCACATTGTCCGATATTGATGTGTTCGAAATAAGCACATCATATATACATGCATGCTATCACACTAATAATATACTTTTTTCTCTCGCAAATGGTAACCACGAAAGGTGGCCCGTTTACCATATGTTTTAGTTTTCCGAGACCCGAGTGACGACAGGAAAAGGCAACATGGTAAGCATCCTTGGATGACGACAATGGTTCACCTCCATGAATGGTAAAAACTGAAATCGTCACGAACTACAAACTGCATTTTAGGTAAGTATATAAAAAACGTGACAAACATATATCCAGAATATCTGCTCATATTAATTGTAAAGACACTGTTATAAATATTGAATTTGTCGCACTGTCGCATGACATATTTTCATGTCGCATGCATGACTCATTGTCGTATTCATTGATGTTACGAAATAAGCAAGACATATATACTGTTATTAAAATAATTATATACTTCTATCTCTGGCAAATGGTAACCACGTGGGTGGCCCATTTTTGCAGACTATATGTTGTTCAGTTTACCGAGACCCGAGTGACGACAAAAGGGGAACATAATAAGCTTCCTATAGATGTCGACTCAGGTTAACCTCCATGAATGGTAAACTGGAGTCATGAACAAACAAACTTACCCAATACAGCATTTAGGGTAGGATATACTTTACCACTTTACATAACTGTAAATAAAGTTAATCTAAAATATGGAATGATTATTCAATTTGTTGCATACTACACGCCCTGCGACTCAAACTCGTCAATGCGCCCTTGCGACTGATTGTTTGTTTGCACATAGCGTCATTGTACGTTGTTTCTCGCCACTAGTAATAATTGTCGCACTATCGCATGTCACCTTTGTCGCTCATGTCGCATGGAATACATCCCACACAACATATCCTCCGTACCCCCACCGTATTCCTAATTGACCGATTCAATTATATAGCACGAGCATATACAGCTGCTTTCTCACTACTGTTGTTATATACTCTCTTTTCTCTCGCAAATGGTACCCAACGTGGGCGTGGCGGGTTTTTAGTGTTCTACATTTTTCAGTTTTCTGAGGACACCAAGTGACGACAGAAGTGGGCAAAACATAGTGTAATCATCCTTGGATGTCGACTCCTGGATAAGAACTACTTGCATAATGGTTAAACTGGAGCTCAATGAATCCCAAACTACCATAACTGCATTTAGGTAGAGATATACTTTGATTTAACTCGGTATGTTGTTATTAAGACACAATTTCTAAATTATAAAATTTTTATAAAATTTATACTGCACTTTAACGCCATGCAAAAACTCGACAATGCGCCATAGTGACAATGTTTATGTCCGCAGAGTGCATTGTCTGTGCCAGTTGCTCCCATTGGTCATAAATTGTGCCACTTAGTCGCAAGGGCCATGGTCGTATTTTTGAATTGATATCTCTGAAACACAAAGCACATACAGTAACATACTGCTTTCACATTAATTATACACTTCTTCTCTTTCCACAAATGGTAAACACACGGTGTGGTTGGCTGCTATGTTGCGAAAACTATATGTTTCCGTTTTCGCGTGACCCGAGTGACGACAGTATTGGCAACATGTTAAGCAAATCTTGGGATGACGATGTTATGGTTCACCTACTTGGATTAAACTGAATCGTTTCAATACTACCAAACTGCATTCATGTCATAGTATTAAAAAAACGGTGACATAATGCTTTTATCCATAATACCTGCTAAGGTTTATTTGTAACAGAAAACACTTCTCTACTCTATTAGAATTTGTACTCAATTTGTGCGGACTATACGTCATTGCGACCAACATCGACAATGCGCCATGCAGACAATGTGTTGTTGTATAGGACACTATGGAACGAATTTTTCCGCGCATAGCATAATTGTTGCCACTGTCGCATGGAATAGATGTGGCACTGTCCGCATGACCCTATTGCTCGTTATTCACTGACCATCTCATTATATACCCACTATCACACTTAATTTTTATACCTCTTTCTCTCGCAAAATTAGTAACCACGTACGGTGAGACGTTTAAAAAGGACTACTATGACCTTCAGTTTTCTGAGACACCGAGTCACCGACGGGACAGGAAGGGCAACCATGGTAAGCATACTTGGTTGAAGTAGGATAGTTCTCCTCCTTGAATGGTAATCTGTAATTCGTCACGAACCTACCAATTCGCATATAGGTAGGTATACTTTTATAAGTATTTGTTAGAAACAATTCTATATAATGACTTTTTATCATTTTATCAACTTTAGGCGCCATGCGTATCTCGACAATGCGCCAATTGAAAATTTTGTAAAGCACAGTGCATTATCGAGACTGTTGCAATGGCATTAGAATTTGTCTCAGTCGTTGCATATAGGCGCACTGACTAATGATTGATATCTCGTATTACAGGCACATCACATAATACTGCTTTTACAATAATTATTTAATTCCTGACTCTGCCCAATGATAACCACGCTAAGGTGGCCATTTTGAAAGACCATATGTATAAGATTTCCGTGGTCCCGAGTGAACGACAGAAATGAGGGAACAATTAGGTAAAGCTTTTCTCTTAGAGTCGTCGACTCCGCTGGTGTTCACCTCCATGCAATGCGTTACAAAATCGGAAACTGCATTTAGTGTAAGTATTAAAAACGTGAATTCTACGTTAGTTTCCTTTAGAATACCTGCTAACTGTAAATAGATAAGACACTATTCTAAATAATGGAAATTTTTATCCAATTTGTGACAACTACACGTTATGCGAACAAATCAACAGTGCTCATGCGGACAGTTTGTTTGTTGGCATAAGTCGCATTGACGATTTGTCGCATGGAACTTTGTTGCATGCTATCGTCATGGCCCTATTGTTCGCACTGTTGCAAGACCCATTTACGTATTCATTGACGTTTCGAAATAAGCATATCCATATATACGGCTATCACACATAATCAGTATACTTCTATTCTCTGCAAATCGGTATCACGATAGGTGTGCGGCGTTTTTGAGAAATGATTTCATTTTCGCGACGACCCGAGTGACGGACAGAAGCTGTGCACATAATACTCGATTCCGATATGATGGTCGACTCATGGTTAACCTCCATGAAAAGGTAACATGGAGTCATAAAAAAAAACACTACCCAACTGCATTAAAAGTTATAATATATTAACTTACATAACTGTAAAGAAAATCTTCTAAAATATGAATGTTAATCATATGTGCAACTACACGCCATGCGACAACGACGAAAATGCGCCATGCGTCACTGTTTGTTGCATAGTCGGTCACTGTCGTATTTTCGCATAGCATATTTGTCGCACTGTCCGGCATGAAACATTGTCCGTATTCATTGAACTTTCAAACGAGGGGCACGTCATGGGTACACTGCTAGCACACTAATTATATACTTCGTTCTCATCGCAAATGGTAACCACTACGTTGGCGTTATTAGAGTCTATATTTATTCAGTATTTCTGAGACCCAAGTGACAGCGGACAGAGAGGGCAACATGTAACATCCTTAATAACGACCTCATGGTTAACCTTCATGAATGGGTAAACGAGAGTTATGAAAAACACCACTGCATTAGGTAGAATACTTTGATTACGTATTTGTTAAGATAAACTATTCTAATTATATGAATTTTTATCAATTTTATCGACTTTACGCCATGCGATTAACTCCGACAATGCGGCTATGTGACAATGTTTTTTGTACGGCATAGTGGCCTGGTCGGAATGTGTTGCAGTGGATTTAATGTGGGACACCTGTACGCATGGGCGCAATGTCGTTATTGATTGATATCACGAACACAGATGCACATCATACATACTGCTTTCAACATTAATTATACACTTTCATTTCTTTCACAAATGGTAACCAATGGGGGGGGGGGGGGGGGTCCACGTGAGGTGCTGTGGTTTTTATGGGAAACCATATGTTTCAGTTTTCCGTGACACGAGTGAGACAGGAATGGCAACATGTTAAGCATCGCTTGATGACGACGGATGGTTCACCTCCATGAATCGTTACAAACTACAAACTCGCATTTAGGTAAGTATAAAAACGTGAAAAGCTTATATCCAGAATCCTGCTCAGTTTAATTGATAAGACACGTCTCTAACTAATGAAATTGTATCAATTGTGTGCGACTAGTACGTCATGCGACAACTCGACGAATGCGCCATGCTACAGTGTGTTATAGTTGCATTAGCGCATTGACGTAATTGTCGCATGACATTTTGTTGCACTATCGCATGGCATATTGACGCACTGTCGCATGACCCATTGTCGTATTCATTGACGTTTCGAAATAAGCATATCAATATACTATACTATCTATCACACTAATTATATACTTCTTTCTCTCGCAAATGGTAACCACGTACGGTGCCGTTTTTTGGAGACAGACTATATGTTTCAGTTTTCTGAGACCCGAGTGACGACAGGAAGGGCAACATGGTAAGCATCCTTGGATGTGGACTCATGGTTAACCTCCATGAATGGTAAACTGGAGTCGTGAAAAACTACCAACCAACTGCATTTAGGTAGTATACTTTGATTTACGTATTTAGTTAAGAAACTATTCTAAATAATGAAAGTTTATCAATTTTATCGACTTTACGCCATGCGATAACTCGACAATGCGCCATGTGACAATGTTTTTGTCGCATAGCGCATTGTCGGACTGTTGCATGGCATAATGTTCAATGTTTGCACTGTCGCATGGCGCATTGTCGTATTTGATTGATGTCTCGAAATAAGAACATCATATATATACTGCTTTCACATTAATTATACACTTACTTCTTTCTTTCAAAATGGTAACCACGTGAGGTGGCCGTTTTTTTTGGAACCATATGTTTCAGTTTTTTCGAGACCCGAGTGACGACAGGAATGGCAACATGGTAAGCATCCTTGGATGACGACGGATGGTTGCCTCTCCTTCACGAATGGTAAAAAAAAAGTCGTGAAAAACTACCAAACTGCATAAAGGTAAGTATAACTTTTTGTAAACAAATTGTAAAGAAATTATTCTAAATAATGAATGTTTATCAATTTGTGCAACTATACGTCATTGCGACAACTCTCGACATGCGCCATGCGACAGTGTGTTTGTTGCATAGCGCATTGTCGTACTTGTCAAATGACACATATTGTTGCGCCTATCGCATGGCATATTGGCGCACTGTTGCATGAACCATTGTCGTATTCATTGACGTTTCGAAATAAGCACGTGATATATACTGCTATCACACTAATTATATACTTCTTTCTCTCGCAAATGGTAACAACGAGTCGTGGCCGTTGTTGAGACTATATGTTTCAGTTTTCTGAGACCCGAGTGACGACAGGAAGGGCAACATGGTAAGCATCCTTGGATGACGACGGATGGTTCTCCTTCATGAATGGTAAAAAAGAGTCGTGAAAAACTACCAACTGCATATAGGTAAGTATACTTTAACTTAACGTTTTTTAAACAACCTATTCTAAATAATAAATTTTTATATATTATAATTTTGGCATGCGACAACTCGACAATGCGCCATGTGACAATGTGTTTTGTCGCATAGCGCATTGTCGGACTGTTGCATGGCATATTGTCGCACTGTCGCATGGCGCATTGTCGTATTGATTGATGTCTCGAAATAAGCACATCATACAACTGCTATCACACTAATTATATACTGCTTTCTCTCAAAAATGGTAACCACGTGAGGTGGCCGTTTACCATATGTTTTTCAGTTTTCCGAGACCCGAGTGACGACAGGAAAGGCAACATGGTGGTAAGCATCCTTATAGATGACGACGGATGGTTCACCTCCATGAATGGTAAACTGAAATCGTCACGTACTACAAACTGCATTTAGGTAAGTATAAAAACGTGAAAAACATATATCCAGAATATTGAGTGCTCATATTAATTGTAAAGACACTGTTATAAATGTATTGAATTTTTGAATGTGTATCACATAATGTCACATGACATATCATATTGCACTGTCGTATGGTGACATTGTCAGATGTCAATTGACGTTTCGAAAAGTTTTCATCATAAATACACTGCTATCACACTAATTATATACTTCTTTCTCTCGCAAATGGTAACCACGTACGGTGGCCGTTTTAGAGACTAATATGTTTCAGTTTCTGAGACCCGAGTGACGACAGGAAGGGCAACATGGTAAGCACACTTGGATGTGGACTCATGGTTAACCTCCATGAATGGTAAACTGAGTCGTGAAAAACTACCAACTGCATTTAAGGATTGAATCTTGCTATGGTCTTTTCACAGGTTTTCATTAATTGATGAAATGAGTTGCTCTTGAAAAAAGGACAAATGATATGCGAAGTAATATAGATAAAAATGGTTATCGGACCAGTGGAGGACTGACAAATCATGCGAATGATGAAATGCGAACGTTATGGAATGGATACGTGTAAACTATAAACATTGGACCAGTGATGGCTGATATCGCGAAGTTATGATTGGATACGTAATGACTCACATACATAAAAATATATGGGTTTGTATTGTTTGATGGACCAGTGGAGGGCTGACATAAAACCATCGCGAAGTTATGATTGGATACGTAATAAACACTTGGAATATAACATATGAGGAGTACATAAATAAAAATGGTTATGGACCAGTGGAGGGCTGACATAACCATCGCGAAGTTATGATTGGATACGTAATAAAAATATAACATATGAGAGTACATAAATTAAAAATGGTTATGGACCAGTGAGGGCTGACATAACCATCGCGAAGTTATGATTGGATACGTAATAAACACTTGGAATATAACATATGAGAGTACATAAATAAAAATGGTTATGGACCATGGAACATACATAACCATCGCGAAGTTATGATTGGATACGTAATAAACACACTTGGAATATAACATATGATGATACATAAATGAAAAATGTGTATGGACCAGTTGAGGGCTGACATAACCATCGCGAAGTTATGATTGGATACGTAATAAACACTGGAATATAACATATGATGATTACATAAATAAAAAATTATGGTTATGGACCAGTGGAGGGCTGACATAACCATCGCGAAGTTATGATTGGATACGTAATAAACACATGGAATATAACATATGAGGAGTACATAAATAAAAATGGTATGGACCAGTGGAGGGCTGACATAACCATCGCGAAGTTATGATTTGGATACGTTGTTAAACACATGAAAATATAACATACAATGAGTAATATGATATTAAAAATGGTAATAAATAAATTGGTTAAGGACTTTGGGCTACATAACCATCGCGAAGTTTGATTGATTACGATAATGCAACACTTGGATAAATTGAAATATGGAAGATACATAATAAAAATGGTTATGGACCAGTGGAGAAGCTGAATAACCATCGCACTGTTATGATTGGATACTAATTAACACTTGGTATAAAATATTGAATGAGTTAAATAAAATGAATGGACTGACAGGGCCTGTACATAACCATTACATTTTTTGGATTGAATTGAGACTTTAATTTGAAATTTTGCATATATTGCCAATAATGGATATTGGTAAAATGAATTCAATTCATTAAATATCATTTACGAGAGATGACTTGGAGACAGTTTTAATAGTGCACGCATACAATATGACAGTACACTACATTTGTAACAACAAAAAAATAACAGTTGAATATGCCGTCAGTTTAACGTAATATGTTCATTTTTCATCTTTTCAATTGAATATTGTTTTCATTTCCATTAAATTGTCGTCTCTTAATAATAATATTAATGTTGGATTGAAAAAAAATCAACAGACTGAACTCAATAGCAGTGACACGTTTTTTGTTCATTTTTATAAAATTTATGATGGAGACAGTTTTCCCCAACTCCCTATTAAACAGCTGCAACATTGCACCAATACTCTTCTCACTTTTACATATCTAAATATAAGTACATGCAGCTACCACACAAAACGCTTTAAATATATTTTTTCTGTTTTGTAACTACGATTGGGGGGCGGGCACATTTTCTGTAAGCCTGTAACAATAACATTGCAAGATAAACTTATTCAAATTATTTCGATTTTTCTATTTATTTTTTGCCATTCAATATATAAGGAATTATCTGTTAAGAACTGTCCTTTATTTCCTACTTACTAACAGACATAACAATAATAACCATTTGTCCGAGTTAAAAATGACCAAATGACATGATGACATGCTAAATTAGATTTGATGTTCGTACCCAATCCTTGATCCCTGACTGCCGAGGCCATTTCATGAGTGCATCCCTGCTGTGTAGATATTAATTGCTTATCTCCGATATATGAGATTTGTGTTTTGATGGAAAAGATCTTAATTGAATTTGCTGGCTTCTGTCAGTCAAGTACCTTTATTCACCCTACACGACACTCATTAGTGTATCTTTTGACTTAAATACTACTATACCGTTTTATATTCTGGCACATTTTAACCTGTACAATCATGCAACAAACACACATAAACATAGGGTGCAATTGGAGGGCCTCCACGTGGCGCACCTGGAAACACTGGACATTTTTGCACCGATACAGATTGTCTGTAGTGACGCGTTTTTTTGTCAAGTGGCTAATCTCCATAAAAAGTCGTCTTCTTCAAATTTTCATAAAAATAAATGTATTAATTGACTCGACTCGGACCTGTACATTATAGCTCGTTTCCCTTCATAATCTGTGTGACATATCCTTTACTTTAAAACGTCTTGAAACTGGGATATGTGGAACAACAAATAAATGATGAAAAATCCAACATATTTATCTCCCTTTAATCGAAGTCTCTTTTGACATTTAATGTAATCAGCGGACAGTTCAGGTGTCCACAGTATTATCAATGAGAGACAAGGATGCGATAACAAAGTTATCATGTTAACACGACAGTTTAGAGTATTCAACATCGCTTTCTAACCGCAAGTTAATAAATTTAATCCAAACTGACAGATTCATTGTAACATATTTTAAAGTTAAAAAATCAGGGCATCTATCGACTGAGATAGATGTTGACTATCTGCGAAATTTTAGGGAGAAATTTTGGGTCAAAATTTGCAAAAGTCGACTGATTTTCATGTAGCTAACAATGACAATTAATACAGTTCTAGCAAACAAACCTCATAGTTGGTTGAGACACCGTTGAATTTTAAGAATAAAAGTAATTCTGAACAAAACGGTATTTGAAAATGTTATAATTTACAGACGCTTTTTTAGAAAACAAAAGCACCTATTTCACAAAGTTCCCAGTAAATTTCCACGGCACAGACGTTCATATTTTTGACTTGGGCCGCGAACTTCCTTCAAAGCTATTCTGACCATTGGACCGACAGTGTCCATTCACAAATTGGTCAACAGCATAAAAACTTATGTTTTACTTGATGATTAATTACTTGAAATAACATTTTAAATGCACGTTCCAAAAATTACAGGAAATTATCTGGAATCCTACATTTGTGAGGAGACCTTCTCATTAGTTCTCAATTAATGTTTGGCAAAGATATGGCTACCTCCACAAGGACGGTATGGTTATCTGAATGGCGGAGAAGACAAGCATCTGCATTTAGCCTGTAACAATTACAAGAAGACATGAAGACTCGAGGGAAAGAAAAAATAACAAACACGAAGCCTTTGATACCATAATGAGGTAAGCCAGATCTGCTACAACCATTGGAATGGGTTAGGAAATATGGAAATTACGAATGGAATGAAAAAGGAATTCAGAAAACAAGGTACTGATGAAAATGGAGGGAACATGAAACTTGTGGAAATGAACATGTTTGATGCATAAGTTTAAGTCCAATTATCAGACACATTCTTCAGTTACAAAATGATTCAATACACGAAAAAGTCATAGATGATGTAACAGAAGTCATTGATGTTGGATCATTGTAATGAATACCGGTCACTTGGCATTCATAGAATCAGACGACCAAAGGGATAATGACAACCATCAGGTAGTGACCCATGGATGGATTATTGACAACCATCGGGATAGTGACGAATTGATGGCAGACATTCTGGATATGACATAAAATTAAAATTGTACTTTTCATTTTGCATACACTATAAATTTTTTTTTGAGAATGAACGTTTTGTGTTGGTAGGTAATACTCCAATATTTAGTAACATGCATAGCACTTGTTGTTCGAATTGTTCTGTGTTTAAACAAAAATACACAGTGTATTACTTGCAGAAATGTTTCATTCAAAAAACGTGTTATAAGTAACCAATTTTACAAACTTTTTTTGGCAAAAGTATCTGGCCATGATTTATAAGTCAAAAAAAAAACGGCAAATCAAAGTGATTTGTAATTTTAGGTTGCCATTGCTATGGTTTAAAGTTCATATGAAAAAAAGTGGTAATACTTCTAAACATTTCGAAAATGGATTCTCAAATTAAGTAAACATTAAGATATGGATATATTTTCACTTTTTGTTTAATTTTTTTCTTTGAAGAGACATTGGTATTTTATAGTAATTAATACACATGAATAAATAATAAATGTTGGATTAAGAAACGGCACATTTGATTTTATTTGGCTGATTTCATTAGTGTATGAAAAAAGTTTTTCAGAAATAAGAAATTTAACTGAAATAACTTTTCATTCAGTTATTTCAGGAAAAAACAGTAATCAAACTTGATATGATCTTGATTATCAACTTTATACCAAAAAAATTGGGAAATGCGTGACAGGGAGCCAGGTACTCAGATTACTGCAGAAATCGCAAAACGATTCATGTAATGCATATAAACAAGATATAGTCGATTCAAGATAATAAGCAGTAAATTGAATTAACGTATCAATTCCTATGTAAATTTTATAATTCAATACAAATTTGATTTCTGAAATAACAATTTCAACATAATAATCTCCAGTAAAATCAAAGTGCCGTTTAGGGTAATCAAAATTACCATAAAATTTCTATATCATATGTTAGATTACTAAAAAGTTACCAATGCATATTCCAAAAAAATATAAATTTCAAAGTAAAAAGATTAATCCATGATCTTGAATGTTTACTTAAAATGAAATTTTCAATACTTAAATAAATATGGAACGTTAACAATTTCGAAAACCAACATGGCTGCTTACATGTGAATACTTTGATATGCCGTTTGTTTGTTTAATTTGATAAATCATGGCCAGATACTTTTGCCTAAAATAAAAAATACATAAATTGGGTTACTTGAGTAAGCAAGACTTTTTGTAAATGAAACCTTTCTGCAAGTATGCACACTTGTATTTTTGTTTAAACAAGCTTGAACAACCGAAAACAAGTTGCACCAATGCATGTTACTAATTATTGGAGAATTCACATAAATAACAACACAAAACGTTCATTCTCAAAAACATATTATACCTGGGAAAGTACCAATTTTAATTTTAGTCACTATCCAGGAATGTCTGCCATCTGATGGTCGTCACTATCCCGAA
Source organism: Argopecten irradians (assembly GCF_041381155.1). Classification (NCBI taxonomy): domain Eukaryota; kingdom Metazoa; phylum Mollusca; class Bivalvia; order Pectinida; family Pectinidae; genus Argopecten; species Argopecten irradians. Next base: position 33,222 of record NW_027187527.1, on the reverse strand, counting down.
TTGATGGTTGTCATTATCCTGATGGTCGTCACTCCTGATGGTTGTCATATATCTGAATGCCGTCTGATTGGCTATGAGCCAACTGAAAGGTATTCATTACAATGATTCCAACATCAATGAATTCTGTTAACATCATCTATGACTTTTTCGTGTATTGAATCATTTTGTAACTGAAGAAATGTATCTGATAATTGGACTTAAAACTTTTCATCAAACATGTTCATTTCCACAAGTTTCATGTTCCCTTTTTCAAAGTCAGTACCTTGTTTTTGACATTCCTTCATTATCGTAATTTCCATATTTTCCTAACCCCTTCCTCATCGTTGTAGCAGATCTGGCTTACCTCATTATGGTATCAAAGGCTTCGTGTTTGTTATTTTTTTTTCCCTCGAGTCTTCATGTCTTCTCCAAATTACAGGCTACATGCAGATGCTTGTCTTCTCCGCCATCAGATAACCATACCGTCCTTGTGGAGGTGGCCATATCTTTGCCAAACAGTTAATTGAAGCTTTGAAAGGTCTCCTCACAAGATGTAGGTCCAGATAATTTCCTGTAATTAAGGTGTTTTGGGAAATTTATTGCAAGACTTATATAATGTTTTAGGTTCAAGTAATTATAACATAAATAATAGATTCATTTTTTTTATAAATACGACCAATTTGTGAATGGCACACTCGTCGGTCCAATAGTCAAAACTTTGAAGGAAGGCGCGGCCCAATTCCCCATGTTGTATGCTGCCGTTAAAATTTTACATGGGAACCTGTGTAAATACCACTCATTTCCATTGACAATCTGTTTCTTTATTAACATTTTCAAATACCATTTTTGTTCAGAATTACTTTTTAATGTGTAAAATCTTTCAATTTGTCAATTGAATGTTTGTTTGCTAGGTTAATTAAACAGCCTGAAAAAGCGATGAAAATGTCGACTTTTGCAAACTGTTTGACCCAAAATTTCACTTTTCAAATGAATTTTCGTACAGAGTCAACATCTATCTTCGTAGATCACTCTGAATGGAAAGGTTACTTAACTTTAAAAATTGATCGATACAAAAGAATCTGTCATGTTTCCTTATTAATTTTTGCTTTATAAGCGTAATTAGGTAAACATGTTAACTGATAAGCTCTGTTATCGCACATGAACGTATTCTCATTTCATACTAGTGGGGGCGACACCTGAAGGAGTGTCGCAGATTAAATGAAGATGACTTGCGAAAGGGAGATACCACTCTTGGATTTTTCATTATGACGGAAATCATATCCCAGTTTCAAGAAAAAATTAAAATTAAAGATGTAGGAAATGTCACAGATAAAATGAAGGGAAACGATCTATAATGTACAGGTCAACGAGTCCGAAAAAAAAATACATTTTATGGAAAATTGAAGAAGACTATTTTAACAATGGAGATTAGCCACTTGACAAAAAACGCGCTACATGACAATCTGTATCGGTCTAAATGCCAGTGTTTCCAGGTGCGCCACAGGCCCTCCAATTGCACCCTATGTTTATGTGTGTTTTGTTGCATGACAGTTGTACATGGTTAAATGTGCCAGAATATATGATAAAAGTATTTTTAAGTCCAGATACACTAAATGAGTGTCGTGTAGGTTTGTCATAATGTAGTACTTGAACTGACAGAAGCCAGCAAACCTCAATTAAGTTTTTCCAATGACTCAAAAAAACAAATTTATATCGGAGATAAGCAATTAAATCTACACAGCAGGGGATCGGCACTCATGAAATGGCCTCGGCAGTCAGGGACAAGGATTGGGTACGAACATCAAATCTAATTTAGCTGTCATCATGTCATTTGGTCATTAACAAACATGATGGTATTGTTTTCATGTCTTTAGTAAGTAGGAAATAAAGGACAGTTCTTAACAATTAATTCCTTATATATATTGAAAATGAAAAAAATTAAATCGAAAAATCGAATAATTTGTGTTCCATTACCAATCTTGCAATGTTACTGTCGACACAGGCTTGTACAGAAAATTTGACCCCCCTCGTATTACAAAGACACAATATGTTTTAAAGCGGTTTGTGTGGTAGCTGCATTAATATTTAGGTATGTAAAAGTGTGAGATGAGTATTGGTAATGTTGCAGCTGTTTTCAGTAGGAGTTGGGGAAAAATTTGTCTCCACATTTAAAAAAATCGAAACAAAAACGTGTCATTGCATGCTTTGAGTTTAGTCTGTTGATTTTTTTTCAATCCAACATTAAAGCAATATTTATTAAGAGACACGACAATTTTAATGGAAATGAAAAAACAATATTCAATTGAAAAGATGAAAAATGAACATATTACGTTGAACATACACATATTCAACCTGTTATTTTTGGTGTGTTACAAATGTAATGGTACTGTACATTTCTATTGTATACGTCTGCAGAAACTTTTTACATCAGTCTATCACTCGTAAATGATATATGACGTACAAAGTAGATAAATGCCTGTATAATTGGCCATATTTGCAAATGTACATCAAATTAAGCGCATATCAAGATTCAATAAACAATGTATGGTGTTATGGGTATTCAGTTGCCCTCCACTGGGTTCTCCATAACCATTTTTATTTTATGTACTCCTCATAATTTTAAATCCAAGTGTTCGCGAATTACGTATCCAATCATGTAAACTTCGCAAATGGTTATGTCACCCTCCACTTCCATAACCATTTTTTATTTATACTATCATTATGTATTTATAATTCGATCTAAAACTTTATATATCCAATCATAATTCGCGAAAATGAATTTCCATGGAACCATTAATTATTATTTAGTACATCTTTCCTATATTCATTATATGTTACCAAGTTTTATATCGTTTCATAATACTTCGCGATGGTATGTCACCCTCCACTGGTCCATAACCATTTTTATTTATGTTCATCATCCGATCAATGTTAATTTCCAAGTGTTTATTACGTACCAATCATAACCTTCGCGATGGTTTATGTCAGCCCTCCACTGGTCCATAACCATTTTTATTTATGTAATTCATATGTTATATTCCATGTGTTTTTACGTATCCAATAATTAACTTCGCGATGGTGGATTCAGCATCCTCCACACTGGTCCATAACCATTTTAGTATTTATGTACTCATCAGTATGTTATATTCCATGTGTTTAACAATTACGTATCCAATCATCTTCGCGATGGTTATGTCAGCCCTCCACTGGTCCATAACACATTTTTATTTATGTACTCATCATATTTTATATTCCAAGTGTTTATTACGTATCAATCATAACTTCGCGATGGTTATGTTAGCCCACTGGTCCATAACCATTTTTATTTATGTTATACTACCTCATCATATGTTTTATATATCCAAGTGTTTATTACGTATCCAATCATAACTTCGCGATGGTTATGTCAGCCCTCCACTGGTCCATAACCATTTTTAAAATGTACTCCTCATATGTTATATTCCAAGTGTTTTTATTATTACGTATCCAATCATAACTTCGCGATGGTTATGTCAGCCCTCCACTGGTCCATAACCATTTTTATTTTAAACTATATCATATGTGTTATATTCCATGTGTTTATTACGTATCCAATCATAACTTCGCATGGTTATGTCAGCACTGGTCCATGACCATTTTTTATTTTATTGTATTCATTCATTGTTAATTAAAATGTGTTTATTACAATGTATCCAATCATAACTTCGTTCATGCATGGTATGTTAACAAAGTGTCCATCCACTGGTCCATAACCTATTTTTTATCATATATGTATGTCGTTCCATAGAAAATTTTCGTTTCATTCACATTTGAGCTATTCATACATCACCCATGAAATTGACCAAAGTGTATTCAATCCTTAAATTCCAGTTGGTAGTTTTTTCACGACTCCAGTTTACCATTCATGGAGGTTAACCATGAGTCCACATCCAAGTGATGCTTACCATGTTGCCCTTCCTGTCGTCACTCGGGTCTCAGAAAACTGAAACATATAGTCTCTAAAACGGCCACCTACGTGGTTACCATTTGCGAGAGAAAGAAGTTAATAATGATATTGATAGCAGTGTGAATACGATATGATGTGCTTATTTCGATAACGAAGTCAACTTCGACAATGAATGTCATACAAGTGCGCCAATATGTCATGTGACAGTGATTGCAAATTCAATATTTATAACATGTCTTTACAATTAATATGAGCAGATATTCTGGATATATGTTTGTCACGTTTTTTATACTTACCTAAATGCAGTTTGTAGTTTTGACGATTTCAGTTTACCATTCATGGAGGTGAACCATCCGTCGTCATCTAAGGATGCTTACCATGTTGCCTTTTCTGTCGTCACTCGGGTCTCGGAAAACTAAAAAAAACATATGGTTCCAAAAAACGCCACCTCCCGTGTTACCATTTTGAGAAGAAAGCAGTGTATAATTAGTGTGATAGCAGTATGTATGATGTGCTTATTTCGAGACATCAATCAATACACAATGCGCCATGCGACAGTGCGACATTATGCCATGCAACAGTCCGACAATGCGCTATGCGACAAACACATTGTCACATGGCGCATTGTCGAGTTGTCGCATGCCAAATTGATAAAATTGATAAAAATTCATTATTTAGAATAGTTTTTTTTACAAAAACGTAAATTAAATAAAGTATACTTACCTATATGCAGTTGGTAGTTTTTCACGACTCCAGTTTTTACCATTCATGGAGGTTAACCATGAGTCCACATCCAAATATGCTTACCATGTTGCCCTTCCTGTCGTCACTCGGGTCTCAGAAAACTGAAACATATAGTCTCTCAAAACGGCCACCACTCGTTGTGGTTACCATTTGCGAGAGAAAGAAGTATATAATTAGTGTGATAGCAGTATATATCACGTGCTTATTTCGAATACGTTCAATGAATACGACAATGGTTCATGCAACAGTGCGCCAATATGCCATGCAATAGTGCGACAATATGTCATTTGACAAGTACGACAATGCGCTATGCAACAAACACACTGTCGCATGGCGCATGTACGAGTTGTTCAAACTGACGTATAGTTTGCACAAAATGATAAACATTCATTATTTAGAATAATTTCTTTACCTATTACGTCAGTTAAAGTATATACTTACCTATATGCAGTTGGTAGTTTTTTCACGACTCTTTTTTACCATTCATGAAGGAGGAACCATCCGTCGTCATCCAAGGATGCTTAACATGTTGCCATTCCTGTCGTCACTCGGGTCTCGGAAAACTGAAACATATGGTTTCCAAAAACGGCCACCTCACGTGGTTACCATTTGTGAAAGAAAGAAGTGTATAATTAATGTGATAGCAGTATATATGATGTGTGTGCTTATTTCGAGACATCAATCATACGACAATGCGCGCAATGCGACATGCACAGTGCAACATTATGCCATGCAACAGTCCGACAATGCGCTATGCGACAAAAACATTGTCACATGGCGCATTGTCGAGTTATCGCATGGCGTAAAGTCGATAAAATTGATAAAAATTTTTTATTATTTAGAATAGTTTCTTAACAAATACGTAAATGCAAAGTATACCTACCTAAATGCAGTTCGTAGTTTTTTCACTGATGACTCCAGTTTTTACCATGTCATGAGAGAGTGAACCATGAGTCGTCATCCAAGGAATGCCTTACATGTTTGCCCTTCGTGTCGTCACTCCTCCGGTCTCAGAAAACTGAAACATATATAGACTTTTAAAACGGCCACCTTACGTGGGTTAACTATGTTCGTCAGAGAAAGAGGTATATATTATTCAGTGTGATAGGATTATATTATTCAGATATGGTCAATGACACTGACGACAATGGTCATCTACGCGACACGTGCAACATTATGCCATTCAGACAGTGCAGCAATACAATATGCTATGGCGTAAAAAAAAAATCAAACGTCAATGGCTGCTTATGCAACAAAACACTGTCGCCATGGCGCATTAGTTCTACGTTGTCGCATGACGTATAGTCGCACCAAAATGATACAAATTCATTAGTTTAGAACAGTGTCTTTACAATTAAACTGAGCAGGAAGTATTCTGGATCTATAAGGCTTTCACGTTAGTTTTTTATACTTGACTTAAGTGCAGTTTGTGTAGTTTGTAAACGATTCATCGAGGGGTGAACCATTAACCATCGTCATACCAAGATTGCTTCTAACATGTTTGCCAGATCCTGTCGTCACTCTGGGTCTCGGAAAACTGAAAACATATAGTTTCCAAACAAACGGGGCCACCACACTTTGATACCATTTGTGAATGAAAGAAGTCTATAATTACATGTTCGAAAGCAGGATGTATGACAGTAATAGTGCTTGTTTCTCGAGACATCAATCAATACGACAATGCGCGCCCTATGCGACACCAGTGCAAAAATTACAATGCCATGCAACAGTCCAGACAATGAGCACTATGCAGACAAAAAAAAATTGTCACATGGAGCGCTTGTCGACTTATCCGCTTATGGCGCAAAAGGCGTTAAAATTGATAAAATTTCTTAATTAATTTAGAATAGTTTTCTTAACAATAATACGTAAATCAAAGTATACGCCTCTACCTACTTGGCAGTTGGTAGTTTTTCACATGACTTTTCCAGTCTTTAACACTCATGTGCGTGTTAACCATGAGTCGAACATCCAAGGTCATGCTTTACATTGTTGGCCACTCTCTGGTTCGAGCACTGCGGTGCTTCGTCTCAGAAAAACTGAAACATGTAGGACTCTTAAAAAACCAGCCAACCCCACGTGGTTACCAGTTTGCCGAGAGAAAGCGATAATATATATTAATTCAGGTGTGATATAGCAGTGTATATGACGTGTCCTTATTTCGAAACGTCAATTGATCATACGACACATGTTTTCATATGGCTGACAGTGCGCACAATGGGTTTTTTGGTTTTTTTATTTTTTCCATGCGGATAGTGCGAATCAATATCTCTTCTACGACTCAAACACGACAATGCGATCTGTGCTTATGCATACAAATACAAACTGTTCGCATGGCGCATACACACGTGTTTTGTCGCATGAGCGTTGTAGCTTGCACAAATCAGATAAAACATTTCCAATAGAAGTAAGAATAATTTTCTTTACACTGTTACGTAAGTTAAACTATACTTACCTAACATGCAGTTGCATGTAGTTCTTTTCATCATACGACTCACCCATTTTACTCCATTCATAGGACACACACACACAAGTATTAGGTCAACACCTTAAGGAAGCCTTATTATGCTCCGCCTTTCTTGTCATATGTCGTCACTCCGGGTCTCGGAAAAACTTAAACCAATAGTATTTCAAAAATGTGTGGTCCACTCCACGTGGTTACCATTTGCATGAGAAAGAAGTATATAATCTCTGTAAACACAGAATCATGAATACTGACATGAGTCAATCGCGATACAGTGAGAGCAAATTCACATATTTATAACATGTCCTTTTCACAATTAAAGGCGTTAATTTGAGCAGATATTCCATGGCATATATAGTCAGGTTTGTACACGTTTTGACATGCAATACTTCGAACCCTGAACATGCAATTTGTAGTTCGTGACGATTTCAGTTTACCATGTCATGGAAGGTGCGAAACCATCCGTCGTCATCCAAGGATGCTTACCATTGTTGCCTTCCTGTCGTCACTCGGGGTCTCAGAAAACTGAAACAATATTAGTCTTTAAAAACGGGCCACGTACTGTGGTTACTATTGCGAGAGAAAGAGGTATATAATTAGTGTGATAGTTGATTATATATAGATTGGACATGTATACAGACAATGGGTCATGCGCTATCAGTGCGTCAATATGCCATGCGATAGTGCAAACCAATATGCTATGCGAAAAAAACGTCAATGCGCTATGCAACAAAACCCACTGTCGCATGGCGCATTGTCGAGTATTGTCGCACTGACGTAATAGTCGCACAAATTGATACAAATTACATTAGTTAGAACAGGTGTCTTTACAATTAAACTGAGCAGGTATTCTGGATATAAGCTTTTCCCCTCGTTTTTATACTTAACTAAATGCAGTTTCTGTAGTTTGTAACGATTCATGGAAGTGAAAACCATCCGTCGTCATCCAAGGATGCTTAACATGTTGCCATTCCTGTCGTCATCTCGGGCCTAGGCAAAACTGAATCATACGGTTTCCAAAAACGGTCCACTTTCACGTGGTTACATTTATGATCAAGAAAGAAGTGTGTAATTAATGTGAAATGCAGTATATATGATGTGCTTATTTCGAGACAAAATCAATCAATACGACAATGCGCAATGCGACAGTGCAACATTTATGCCATGCAACAGTCTCGACAATGCGCTATGCGATCAAAAACATTGTCACATGGCGCATTGTCGAGTCACCGCATGGCGTAAAGTGAATAAAATTGATAAAAATTCATTAGTATAGAAGACATAGTTTCTTAACAAATAACTTAAATTCAAAGTATATCTACCTAAATTGCATGTTGGTAGTTTTTTCTCACGACTCACTAGTTTCAAACCATTCATGGAGGTTAATCCATGAGGAGTCCACATCCAAGTATGCTTACCATGTTGCCCTCCTCTGTCGTCACTCGGGTCCTCAGAAAAACTGAAACACATATAGACTCTAAAATACCCGCCAATTGCGTGGTTACCATTTGCGAGAGAAAGAAAGTATATAATTAGTGTGATAGCAGTGTATATGACTGTGTGCTTATTTCGAAACGTCAATGAATACGACAACTGTTTCATGCGACAGTGCGACAATATGCTAGCTGTAAAATACGGACAATGAGCGCTATGCAACAAACAAACAAAAACTTTGCGCATTGTCGTGTTGTCGCATGGCGTGTAGTTGCACAAATTGATAAAACATTCATTATTTAGAATTAATTCTTTACAGTTACGTAATGTTAAAGTATTTTACTTACCTAAATGCAGTTTGTAGTTTTCATGACTCCTAGTTTACCATTATGGATTCTTGGAGGTTAACCATGAGTCGACTATCTAAGGAAGCTTATTATGTTCCAATTTCTGTCGTCACTCGGGTCTTCTCGGAAAAGCTGAAACATATAGTCTTCAAAAATGGCCACCTCCTACGTGGTTACCATTTGCAGAGAAAGAAGTATATAATTTATTGTAATATAATAAAGTATATATGAATTGCTTATTTCGAAACATCAATGAATACGATAATGAGTCATGCGACAAGTCTTCGCGCCAATATGTCATTGCGACAGTGAGGCACACAATTCAATATTTATAACAATGTCTTTACAATAAAATATGAGTAGAGTATTCTGGATATATGTTTGTCACGTTTTTATACTACCTACCTAAATGCAATTTGTGTAGTTTCGTGGACGATTTCAGTTTAAACCATTCATGAGAGGTGAACCATCCGTCGTCATCCAAGGATGCGTAACCATGTTATGCCATTCCTGTCGTCACTCGGGTCTCGGAAAACTAAAAACATATGGTACGGCACCAGTCTCCGTGGTTACCATTTGCAAAAGAAGGCAGTGTATAATTATTGTGATAGCAGTATGTTATAGAGTGCTTATTTCGAGGACATCAATCAATACGACAATTGCCAGCCATGCGTCAGTGCAACACTTATGCATGCATACAGTCCGACAATGCGCTATGCGAAACTAAAATCACATTGTCCATGGCGACATTGTCGAGTACTGCATGCAGTAACAACATTGTCACATTGATGAGCGCAATTGTCTTTATTTAGAATAGTTTCTTTACAAAAACGTAAGTTAATAGTATATTACCTATAATGACAGTTGGTATTTTTTCATGCCCTTTTTTACCATTCATGGAGGGCGAACCATCCGTCGTCATTTCAAGGATGTTTACCATGTTGCCCTTCCTGTCGGTCACTCGGAGCTCGAGAAACTGAAAACATAGTCTCCAACAAACAACCACGACTCGTTGTTAACCATATTGCAAGAGAAATAAGTATATAATTAGCGTGATAGCAGTACTATATTGATATTGCTTATTTAAACGTCAAGAATACGACAATGGGTCATGCAAACAGTGGCGCCAATATGCCATGCGTAGTGGACAATATGCCATTTGACAAGTTACGACGAGTTGTCCGCCTATGCCGTATATATGTCGATCAAAAATGAAGTTTAGTTGATCAAAATTCATTATTTAGAATAGTTTCTTTTACAAAAATCGTAAGTTAAACAAGTATACTTACCACTATATGCAGTGGTATTTTTTCATGCCTCTTTTTTACCATTCATGGGCAGGGCGAACCATCACGTCGTCATCCATGGATTGATATTACCATGATTGCCCTTTCCTGTCGTCACTCTCGGATCTCGGAAAAACTGAAACATATAGGTCTCCAACAACAAACCACGACTCGTGTTACCATATGCAAGAGAAATAAGTATATAATTAGCGTATATAGCAGTATATATTGATATGCTTATTTCGAGAAACGTCAATGAATACGACCAATTTGGTCATTCATGCAACAGTGCTAAGCCATATATGCTCATGGCGAATAGTGCGGCATTGCAAAATGCCATGTTATATGACTAAGTAACTAGTACGATCGACAAATCCGCTATGGCAAAAAAACACAATCACACTATCGCGATATGCCGCATGACAGAGTTGTCAAATGAAAGTATTAGTTGCACAAAATGATAAATGGCAAATTTCGCGGTTCATTATTTAAGAATAATTTCTTTTACAATTACGTAACAAGTTAAAGTATACTCATAACTATATGCATCCAATTGGGGTTATATTTTTCACGACTCTTTTTCAATTTTTTACCATTCATGGAGGGGAACCATCTCCGTCGTCATCCAAGGAGCATGCTTACTCAGTGTTGCCCCTATCTGTCGTCACTCATTCTCGGGTCTCGGAAAACTGAAACACTATATAGGTCTCCCACAACGGCCACGTTTAGTGGTTACCATTTGAGTCGACTGTGAAAAGAAAATTAAATAATTATTGTAATGGCAATATAATAAGATGGGTGAAGTGCTTATTTTTAATATACGTCAATCAACATGGTACCCAACTTTCCATTCTACTTTGATAAGTTCGAAAAAAAGATATTTTCTGATTTCCTTTGGATGATTGATTTAGGCTTTGTCGCACTGTCGCATGGGCGACAATGAGACATTGAAACAATTGAGCCATGCGACAAACGACACACACTGTCCACATCGCACCTGAAGGTATCGCACTGTCGCATCGCGATTGCACATTTGCGTAGAAATTGATTGAAAATCCATAAATCCTGAGGCGAGATACTAGGTGTTGTCACAGTGAGAGTAACTACTTACCTAAATTGCAACTTAGGTAGTTTTAACAAGTACTCTTCAGTTATTACCATTCATGGAGGAGTTAAACCATCCGTCGTCATCCAATGATGCTTACCATGTTTTGCCCTTTCTGTCGTCTTCACTCGGGTTCTCCGGTATACCATTTATGGGAAGTTGGAACAATCCGCTCCGCATAGTCATCCAAGGTTGCTTATTCATGTTGCCCTTTTCCTTGTCGTCACTCGGTTTTCGGGAAAACTGAAAAGATATAGTCTCCTACAAAGGCCAAGCAACACGATTTTCGTGTAATACCATTTGCGAGAGAAGAAAATATAATAATTATTGTAATGGCAATACATATTTTGAAGTGCTTATTTTCGAAAACGACAATCAATATGTCGCTGACTTTCCCTTGCAGTTGATAAGTCGAAAAATAAGCATATTTCTGATTTCTTTGGTGCATTTGATAGATTTAGCTTTGTCGCACTTATCGCATTGGCGAGACAATAACGTTACGACGCCATTTTGAACAATGAGTCATGCGACAAACACTACTGTCCTTCATGGCACCATTATCGCCACTGTCGCATATGCACATTTGCATAGGAAATTGATGAAACTGCACTTAACCTGGTCATACAATACCAGGTGTTGTCTACAGTGAGAGTATACTTACCTAAATGCATCTTGGTATGTTCTTTCACGACTCCCAGTAAACCGGGTTTTTTTTTCGGATTATATTTTTTTCATGCAGGTGAAACCATCCGTCTCGTCATCCAATGATGCTACCATGTATTCTTTTCCTGTCGTGTCAACTCGGGTCTTCCTAGTATACTCATTCATGGAATTGACAAACAATCCATAGTAATCCGAAGGATATTACCATGTTGCCCTTCCTGTCGTCACTCGGGTACTCGGGAATCTGAAACATATATTCTCCAACAACGCCACGTTTCGTGGTTACCATTTCACGAGAGAAGAAAATATATCGCATACTGTTAATGGCAATCTTATTATTGAAAGTGCTTCATTTCGAAACAGCCATTCAAACTATGGCCTAGACTTTCCCTTCTAGTTGATAAGTCGAAAATTAGATATATTCAGATTTCTATGGTGATTGATTTAGGCTTTGTCGCACTGTCGCATGGGTGACATGGGGTAAGGGAGATGGAAGCGCGGAGAAAGTGCCGAGAGGAGGGAGTGCATTGGAACAATGAGCCATGCGACAAACACACGGTAGGGACATGTGCGCATTGGCACATTAATCGCACTGATCGCATGATGACACATTTGCTTACAAGATTGACGAAAATACATTAATCTGGCAGATATAGCCAGGTGTTGTCACAGTGAGCAGTATACTTACCTAAATGCACTTGTTAGTAATTTCAAGACTCTTCAGCTAGAGTATTACCCGATTATATTTGGTGATAGCATCCGTCCGTCATCCAAGGATTCTTACCGTGTTAGGCCCTTCCTTGTCGTCACTCGTCGGTCTTCCGTCGTCAAAACTGTTTTCCTGACTCGGGTCTCGGAAAACTGAAAATATAGTCTCCCAACAACGGCCACGTTTCGTGGTTACCATTTGCGAGAGAGGAGGCGGGGGGGGTGGGAGGTTGAGAAGAAATAATATAATCATTGTAATGGCAATTATATTATGAAGTGCTTATTTACAACACCTCATTCAACATGGCCCGACTTTCCCTTCTATTGGATAAGTCGAAAACCTAGATATTTCAGATTTAGAGACTTTGTCGCACTGTCGCACGGAACGACAAATGCGCACATTGGAAAACAATGGAAGCCATGCGACAAACACAATGTCGCATGGAACATTATCGCACTGTCGCATGGCCCATTTTGCGTACAAACATTGATGAAAATGTACATTAATCTGGCAGAATATACCGAGTGTTGTCACAGTGAGAAGTATACTTACCTAAAAAGCACTTGGTAGTTTTTCAAGACTCTCAGTTATACGATTTATGTATGGCAACCATCCGTCGTCATCCAAGGATGCTTACCGTGTTTTCCTGTCGTCACTCGGGTCTCGGAAAACTGAAACATATATTCTCCAACAACGGCCGCGTTTGGTGGTTACCATTTGCGAGAGAAGAAATTATATCATTACTGTAAATGGCAATATATAATATGATAGTGCTTATTTCGAAACGTCACCATCAATATGGCTGACTTTCTACTTATCTTGCATGTTGATAAGTCGAAACTGAGATATTTCTCAGTATTTTCTATAGCTGATTGATTTTAGGCTTTGTTCGCACTGTCGCAATGAGCGACAATGCGACATTGGAAACATTGAGCTCATGCGACAAGACACACTGTCACAATGGCACATTAATCGCACTGTCGCATGGAACATTTGCTTACATAATCGATGAAACCATAATCCAAATATTACCGGGTGTTGTCCACAATGAGGAGGTATACCACTTACCTAAATGCACTTGGTAAGTTTTGTCACTAGACTCTCAGTACTATACATTTCTATGGAGGTGAACAGCCGTCGTCATCCAATGATGATTACCATGGCCCTTACTTTCGTCACTGGGTCTCCGGTATAATCCATTTATGGAGAGTGAACAACCGTCGTCATCCAAGGATGCTTACCGGATGTTTTCCCTGTCGTCACTCGGTGTCTCGGAAAACTGAAAACACATAGTCTCCAACAACGGCCACGTTTCGTGGTTTCACCATTTGCTTGAGAAGAAAATATAGTCTTTTCATTGTAATGGCAATATATATTTGTTAGTAGATTAATTTTTAACGACGTCAATCAACTCATGGTCCCTACTTTCCCTTCATTTGATAAGTCGAAAAGTAAGATATTTTCTAATTTACTATGTTTAATGATTTCGGTTTTGGTCCCCAAAACCCCCCCCTGTTCCCATGTACCCCCCCCCCCTTTTTTCTAATTGTCGCCAAGGACGGAACTTGCGATCAAACACAATGCGACAAAACGTGCATGGCACATTATCGCGCAATGTCGCGTACCACATTTGTGCGTACAAATTGAATGAAAATTGCATTAAACTTGGCAGATATAACCTGGGGTGTTGTCACAGTGATAGTATACTTACCTAAAATGCACTTGAGTAGTTATACAAAACTCTCAGTATAAGACCATTCATCGGAGGTGAAAATCCATCCGGTCGTCATTCCAAAGATGCTTACCATGTTGCCCGTTTTCTTTCGTCACACGGGTCTCCGGTACACCAATCTCATGGAGTATGAAACAAATCCGACGTATCCATCCAAGGTTGCTTATCATTGGCCTCTATTTCCTGTCGTCAACTCTACCACTATACTCACTCGCGGTTTTACAGGTGAATCAACTGATTGATATAGTCTCCTAAAAGGCCATACGTTTTCGTGTGTTTAACACGATTTGCGATAGAAGAAATATATACTAATTCATTTGTAAGTGGCAATACTCACATATTTGAAGTGCTTATTTCTCGAAACGTCAATCAATATGCTTGAACTTTCCCTTGAAGTTGATAAGTCGAAAATAGATATGTTCTGATTTCTTTGGTGAATGTGATTTAGGCCATTGACGCACTGTCGCATGGCACATTATCTGCAGCACTGTCGCATGGCACATTTGCTTACTAATTGACTAATAATACATTAACCTGGCAGATATACGCTCTGGGTGTTGTCCTACATATGAGAGTATACTTACCCCCTAAATGCACTTGGTAGTTATTCAAGACTCTCAGTATACCCATTTATATGGTGAATGCATAATCCGTCGTCATCCAAGGATGTTTACCATATTGCCGTTCCTGTCGTCACGAGGGTCTCGGAAAACTGAAACATATATTCTCCAACAACGGCCACGTTTTCGTGGTTTACCATTTGCGAGAGAGAAAATATGATCAATACTGTAATGGCAATATATATTTGAAGTGCTTATTTCGAACGCCATTCAAAATGGCTGACTTTCCTCCTTGCAGATGATAAGTCGACAAATTAGATATTTCTGATTTCTATGGTGTTGATTGATTTCAATGTCGCATTGTCGCATGGGCGACAATGAGCGACATTGGAACAATGAGCCTATGCGACAAACACACTGTCGCATTGCAAATTATCGCACTCGCGCATGGCAACATTTGCGTACTAATTGATGGAAAAATTACATTAACCCGGACAGATATGTCTCTCGGGTGATTGTCACAGTGAGACAGTATACTTACCTAAATGCACTGGGTAGTTTTGGTTCTCTCAAGACTCTCAGTCATACCGTATTTATGTTCATGTATGGCAACCCATATTCCGTCGTCATCCAAGGATGCTTACCGTGTTTTCCTGACGGTCGTCACCTCGGGTCTCGGAAAACTGAAAACTACTATTCTCCAACAAGGGCCCGCTGTTTGGTGGTTACCATTTGCGAGGGAAGGAAATATATCATTAACTGTAATGGCAATATATATTTGAAGTGCTTATTTCCGAAACGCCATTCATATGGCTGACTTTCCTTGCAGTTGATAAGTCGAAAATTAGATATTTCTGATTTCTTTAGTGATTGGATTTAGGCTTTGTCGCACTGTCGCATGCGCGACAATTGCGACATTGGAACAAATGAGCCATGCGACAAACACACTGTCGCATGGCACATTATCGCACTGTCGCATGGAACATTTTGCTTACCAGATTAAAAAGGCCCTTTGGAAGATTATACCGGGTGTGTGTTCACAGTGAGAGTATACTTACCTAAATGCACTTGGTTAGTTATTCTAGACTCATCAGTAAACCATTGTATGGAGGTGAACCATCCCTCGTCATGAAGCAAACAATGTCGTCTCATCATGTGGTCAAGGATCTCCAGGGATGCAATTACCGAGATTGCTTTTCCTGTCGCCTTCACTAGTCGTATTCGGACATCGAAAACTGAAATCATATAGTCTCCTCAACAACGGCCACGTTTCGTTGGTTACCATTTGCGTGAGAAGTAAAATATATAATAATTTGTAATGGCAAAGTATATATATGTGTGGGTGGGCTCTGGGGGGGGATTCTTAATTCTCAACACGGTCAATCAACAGTGGTCCTACTTTCCCCTTCTATTTGATAAAGTCGAAAGTAGAGATATTTCTAATTTCTATTTCATTTGGTGATTAATTTGTGGTCTTTGTCGCGCTTGTCGCATGGACGACAGCGTGACGACACATTGAAAACAATGAGTCATGCGTCACACATAACACAATGTCGCCATGCGCACATTATCGCTGCAATGAAAATCGCGTTACCAGGCTGTACAACATTTGTTGTACAAATTGATGAAAATGCAATTAAACTTATGCAGGGGACAATAGGAGGGATACCAGTTTGCATGGAAAAAGTCACAGTGATAGTGATACTTACCTAAATGCACTTGGTAGTTCTGTTCCGCTGACTCGAATACCAGTAAACCGTTAATGCATGGTGAACCATCCCTCCTCGTCATTCTAAAGATTGCTGACGCATCGTTGTCGCTTCCTGTGGTCACGGTCAGGTCTCCAGAGATACGATTCATGGAGTGTGAAACAATAGCCGTCAGATCAATCAAGGGTTGCTTATCATGTTTGGCGCTTATGGTCCTGTGCGTCACTCGATGTTTCGGAGAACTGAAAGTTAAGATAGAGTCTCTTACAAGGGGCCACGTTTTCGTGGTTTACCATTTGTGCGTTGAGAAGAAATCAGACATAATTATTGTAATTGCAATATTTCTAATCAATTGCTTATTTCGTGAAACGCCCAAGTCAATGTGGGTTCCGACCTTTCCATTCCATTTGATTAAGTCGAAAACTAGATATTTCTGGTTTTCTATGTGTGATCGATTTAGGCTTTTGTCGCACTTACGCATGCGGCCGACATGGACGACAATACAACAAAGGAGCGCATGGTGACCAAAACACACTGTCACATATATCACATTATCGCACTTTCGCATGGGCATCATTTGCGGCAACAGAATTAATGGAAAAATGCATTAACCTGGCAGATATACCGGGTTGTTGTACACAGAAGAGAGGTAGATACTTACCTAAAATGCACCGGATTTGTCGTCATACCAGGGATGCTTAACATGTTGCCTTTTCCTTGTCGTCAAAAACTGAAACATATAGTAATTAATATAATTAAATTATAATAAATTATCAAATGGATTGAGAGGGGGGGGGGGGACCCCCACCCAAATAACCCCCTTCACCCCCCCCGGTTAGCTGTTGTCAGCTTGCTGTTCAAGTGTTATATCGGATCATAAATTCTCAATTACAAGCGATACCGCTTATTATTTAGCAAAACTGTTAACGGTATACTAGTTCGGATCCCTTTGATTCCTGCACAGCTCGGCGGACGAATCGTTTGCAAAAAACGTTTTTGATTGGCTGTCCAATGAAGGGAGTCCAATAAATCTCTGGACCACCTGTATAGATAGCAAGTTAGTTGTATAAAGATAAACTAGATGCCATCATTAAACAAGGACATTGTCATTCAGATCCCCCGCCAATGAGAGACTAAATCAATTAATTTGCATTTAATTTTAAATTGTGTCAGAGTACTAGGGAAAAGTATTTTTATAACCAAACTGGCTATTGAATGTATATTTTACAAAACATTATTTTTATTTTTTTTTAACCAAAAGTGAATACCGACTTTAAATACATTAGCTTCTTTGAAAAATTACCAGAAAGTGATCTTAGCTTTAACAAAATTTCAGAAGTCTAACAGTGCGATTTTGATGATTTGTTTTAAACAGCGACGAGTTACTATAGGAATTAAGTGATTTGTTCTTAGTAATTGAGTTTGATATATCTGAGTTTTACTGCATGTATATTAAATTAAAAGTAAAGCATAATACAAAATTAGAAGTCCATACATAAAGTGTGTCTATGACGTTTCATGAAAAAATCTCTGCTGGTTTTAGAGTTGTGCTCCGGAAAACGATTCTTTTCACAAAAAATCTATGCACATTTTCAGCAATGTTTCCATGGTTACAGAAAAGTACATAAAAGTGAAAACCTTAAATAGCAAAAGGCACCTACTTCTAGACCATAAGTACCAATGTGCCTATGGAGGTTCTCGTGCATATATCTCAGAAACCGGTTTTCCAGTTATGCTGCGGAGCGGAAACGAAACCATGGTACAAAAATGTTATTTTCATGCAATGTTTCCATGGTTACGGAAAAGAAAAAAAAAAAATAAAAAAGTAAGTGCAAAAAAAAAAAAAAAAATGAAAACCTAAATATAGCCAAAAGGCACTACTAGACCATAAGAACAATGTGTCTATGAAGTTTCATGGAAAAATATCTCTGCTGGTTTTAGTGTTGTGCTCCTCGGAAACGATTCTTACACAAAATCTTCTGCTTATTTTCAGCAATGTTTCCATGGTTTTACAGAAAAAAAAAAAAAAGTACAAAAAGTGAAAACCTTTAAAAATAGCAAAGGGCAACTACTTGACATTAAGGGACCAATGTGTGTATGAAGTTTCGTGGAAATATATTCTTCTGGTTTTAGAGTTATGCTCGGAACGACCTGGTACAAAATTATGATATTTTCAGCAATGCTTCCCATGGTTACGGAAAAAATGCAAAAAAATGAAAAATCTAAAAAAAATAGCAGAAGGACACTACTAGAATCCATTAATACTAGACCTTTAACAAATGAGTGTATGAAGTTTCGTGGAAATATCTCTACTGGTTTTTAGAGTTATGCTCGGAGAGAAACCATTCGTACGGACGGACGGACGGAACCCATTTGTATATAAACCCGCCTCAACCCTTATTTTTGCGGGTTTTTTTGGGGCGGGGTATAAAATAAAACACTTTATTCTATCTTTCACAAAAAATTATATTACAAAAAAAAGTTACAGTTGACAATAATAATAAAGAATTATAACTAAAAAATCATAACGAAATGTTTCTGATGTATTTATTTTCTTAAACCTTGATGAATGAGTAAGAGAATGAAAGCCAAATGAGTGTGTAATATATTCTGAAATAATCTCAATTAAGATTATGATTATTTTATAAGAAAAAAGAAGGCTAACACAGGGTATGGAAAGATGGATATAGATTGATTGACCAATATAAATTCAGAAATTTAAAATGGGCGGTGTGTGAAACTGGAGTAAAAGTGTATATATAGGAGTATAATGTAAATTATCTGTTTATATTTTATTTGTTAAAGATGAAATGATAATTGTGGGAAAAGGAAAAAAGAAAATATAAGCAATTATCTATTAAAAGGGGAGGTAATAGTTATACAGGAATGGATATTAGTCTCCCTAGGACTTATGTTATAGGAGTGGAAACAGTTTGATCTCCCTTCTATCGTATTTACACATTGCTACATGTAAATATATAATCTCTGGTAATTTCATGAAAAATTATCACTCAAACCTGGATATTAAATCACCAACTATGATACGTACCAGAGGCGGTTGAGAGGTGCTTTCTAAACTCAGTTAAATCAATCGGGGGGACTTCATCACTATCCGTATAACGAGAAAATATTATTTTGTATATTTGTATTCTTTAGAGGATGCCAGAGGAGTTCCGGATTGCTCAGTAAAGATGACCAAAGTTTGCCCTTTTTCAGCCCCAGATAGTCTCCAGACTAGTCCCAATATTGAATAAGATACAGATTCCTTATTATCAATATGCACGTTTGATCAGAGGATCAGACAAACATCCCATTAGGGGTCACTTTCTGGTGACCTTTTGAACAATATTGTGCTGCCGAATTGTTTTGGGACGAAAACAGTTTTAAAAAACCAGTCCGAAATTATTTAATTTACATAGTCATCTCGCCCAAAGAGCACAAACAAATGCTATAAGTGTATATGCTTTACTGGGATCGATATGGCGGTTTTCAATTGGTGTAGCTAGGGAGTAGAAAATCGCTTTGTGTTATTGATTGTACAGGCTGGTATATAAAGGTCATGTTCGCTTGACCTCTTATGGGATGTTGTTCAGATCCTACTTTTGAACGGCAAGCTTATTTTTTTTTAACCGGTTATAAGTATTTTAATCAGATAAGTCTATTTACCATGTCCACAGGGACCTGGCACGAAATGTTTTAACCAACAGTATACATATGATATATTTATTACAGTAATATTTTATCAAAAACCTACAGCTTTGCCTATGTCTAGGAACTTAGAATATCGATAATATCAGTATGTCGTAAAAAAAACATCGCACCATACGGGACATTTGTGTTTCTTTTTTTCGGTATTAAACTATTGATGGTAAGGGAATTCCAGTATCACATAAGGTTTTGATATAGATTATAAAGTAATCGTTTTAAAAAACATTAGCTTTTCGTTGGATTATGACTGTACCAGCAATAGTATTATTAAACATGATATTCTTAATAATGGGGATTGTATTAGAAACTCTATCACAACCCTTTATTAAATTACGCAGAAGTTCTCCGAAGTTTTCCAGAAATCTTTTTGGTTGTTTTTGGCCAAAATTGTCTAATTGTCCATTTACATTAGCGAAAAAAAATTCCCTGGTTTCTGCGTTTTAGAAAATTATTGCTTTTTTTTCAAATTTATCTAAATTTAGCCATGGATAGCTAGGCGTTTAAGTGTTTTAATGTAACCTATTTCTCACTCTTATTTCATGTCGTTAATTCATAGGTAAAGAACACGGGCTTTGCTTATCATTTAGGTCTTATAATAATATTTTTAGTGGGAATACAAACATTGGGCATAGTCCTGAGTATTTTTTTTTTTTTTTTTCAGAAAAAAAATTTACTCATATCATTACATGATTGAGCGCTCTAAATAACAAACCATAGGGTGACCTGGCATTATTTTGTATAAAGATCGGTAATTAGCATTTTTATAGGATCATGGTCACCAGATCGAGACTGTAAAAACAATTTTTAGTACATTCAAGGGACGTATATCTCTCTTATAAAATCCTTGGTACATTTTCAATCATAGTGGCAAGTCGATATCATGATCAGAAATATATCGTGATCTACATACATCGGATTGAAACACGGCAAGCTCTATTTTCGCACGCCATCGCTGACAGGCACGCGTACGGGGATTTCTAGTGACAAAGCGCGCGTTTGACCTACACGTGCAGGTTTTGTGTATATGACATTGGAAAAGGAATCTATGGACGTATATCATCCTATACTCATCTCTAAGTATATGTGACGGGTTTCTGAGAGTCAGAATGTTTCAAAGATGCTTGCAACTTATTATATACATGGCGATTTTCTTCAAGTGCGGTTTCAGTGGCAGTTTTCCACAGATATAATTGTTCCTCAGTAAGAGGATTACTATTACTATCATTGCGGTCTGTAACTGGGGTAAAAGGACTGGTGATGGAGGAATATGTATTAAAGGGAGATTAATTCTACCCATACGGACTATCACCTGATTGGAAAATTTGCTAAGTCACAGACAACGTTTGGCAGAAATTAATTGAATCATAATGATTTAGACGACAACACCTCCACCATAGGAATGTACGCGGTTCTGTATATCGTCATCAGAAATAGTGCTGTCTAAATGAGAATTCGGTGATGCATACTATACGTGGAATTCACCTGCAATGTTTTGGAGGTGAGTTATTTTATTTCTTAAGCTGCGAATATTTATGTGGAATTTAGTCATATATATCAGTGTTTGTGCCTTGACCAGGTTTTACATGTATATCCATACAAAATTAATAGTAAAATATGTAGGACCTAGAATAAAGTTTGTATTACTGAAATAACGTGTTATAACCTGAAATAGAAGAGTGTAAAATGAGATCTTGAATGGGCAATTAAGGTTTAAGACCCTGTTTAATATTTCATGTCTAAGCTGTAGTTGAAGAAAACCTAAATAATGTCAAATTTTTCCAAACAATGTATATGTGTGATATGCCTTTATAAAGTCGAATCCGGTCAAACCAGCGTTCCTACTACATGCTATAAACACTAGTAAAACATAATGACATGGTTGTTTGGTGACAGAAATATGTACTGAACCCTGTGGACATGCAAAACTGAAAAATTTACATTTTTTGCATAATTTGCCAAACAACACATCAGCCTATACAGAGTCAACAGTATTATATCTAGTAAAGTTAGTACGGATGCATTGACACTTTTTAGTAACCATCCTCGATACTCCAGGGGTTCCGATCACTTACTATCTCTACTCGTATAGAGATCGTAAGTGATCGGAACCCCTGGAATATCGAGGATGTTTAGTAACTAAGGCACATGTATGTGTATGTTATGCAAATACACCTAAAGAAGTGAATACAGTGATATACAATGTATAGGCATACAAAAACATCACTAGTTTAAAAACAGGGTCTTAAACCTTAAAATATTGAGAAGTTCATGGTTTTCATAAAAAAAAAATACATGTAATTGTAATTTTGTGTGATAACTCAAATGATTGTGATGTGTGCACATGTAGAAATTGCATGTAGAAACTGAGATATGTTCATGAGTATGTTCAATGTTCGGTGGCTCACATATTATATCAAACAAAGAGAAAAACAATACAAAAAAACGTACATGTGGTTTTAGGTTTTTTGAGAGGAGAGATAAATACCGTTGCCGTTGGTTATAAAATTCTTGCCAGGTCCCTGTGATTTATGCCAGTATTACTTCACATACGGGAATGTAAGACTTTGTTAATAAGTCTTTAAATCTAAACAATACTGTATTGTATATCATATTATATATCATATAAATGAAATGTTCAGAACGGACTTGCCTTTTGCCTTTATAAAGTGTCGCAATTCGGAAGCTCAAAATTGTGTTGTCAGTTCGCCGGACTTCTCATGAACAATGGATTAGGCGGGAATATTCCGACCAACGGTCAGATCGAGTCTTTGAAGTCATGTGACTAAGCACGGTCGCTTATGATGAGCATAATATCTATATCGATACGTGAACGCATTAAAATACATATTACACATAGCCGTGAAGAAATACGAAACGTTATTTGTAATTCTACGAGTTATCCCTGAATTTAATTTTGATCTTATGCATTATACTGATTATATTCGCTCACATCAGTTAATTTATTGTTACACCATCTCCAATTATAATGTATACCTTGCCGGTTTTAGCTACAGAACAGACGTGTACATGATCCGCTAAACCTGCCTATATTATTAGGCGTTTTAATTTTTTTTTTTGGCAAATATATATATATTAGAAATATGCCGCTGACGTAGCGTAGCGTAGCCAAATCTGGCCTACGATTTCACATTTTTAAGAGGTACCGCGAGCTGACTATATATTAGGCAAAAAAAATTAAAAAAAAAACCTAATAATATAGGCAGGTTTAGCGGACTAGTTAAAAACTATCTCGTTCAGAGTTTATGAGTTGACCTTATATTAGCAATTCTTGTACTATGTTATAATATCTCTCCTTTTTATGGCTGTATAGTGATATAAATAGCCACTAATACATTAGCAATAATGCCTATATTATATCAATAGATCAAATAATTTGAGTATTTAAAAAAAATAGCAAGACTTGGCTTTTACATATTGTATTTTAGTGTTTTCTGCTCATAATTTTTACCTAAATACTTATCACTAGATAATTAACAGGACAAATGTGTTGTTGCTAATTACAATGTAGGCTACAAACTACTCTAGCTACTCTATTTTATTTATTGGTTGTCTCCCTCTGACTGTATCCAAACCAATTATTGCCAATTACAAGCTATACTTATTTACTGGTTGTCTCCCTTTGATTGTATTCAAATATGTTGTTGCTGTTAACAAGCTATATACTATTCTAGCTACTCTATTTTATTTATTTTATTGTCCCCCTTTGACTGTATCCAAACTGCTGTTTGTATATATATTATCTTATATGTAACCACAGATCTATATTTAGACCAAATATTACTTAATTAATTACCTTTGTGAAGTCGCAACTAAATAACTTGTCTATGTTACATAAATACTCTTCTTTCAGAGTAATTCTTATATTAATTGAACTGCTACCTACTTAAGTTAGCAGTAATATTCTATTAAAATGTATATTAATCTCTACTTTTGGTATGAATGTGTGTGTGGAAGTGCTTATTTGTTGTTTACCCTATACATGTTAATAATAATTCAAATTATTGCTATGCAAATCAAAAATGTTTTGTTTGCCCATCAGAGTATTTTCTTATTGGAGCTATCTGGTGACAACCATCCTAATCCAGGGCCAATACACTACACTTTTCTACTAAGCCCAAACGGTTCCATAAATGTTATATGTATACATTATAAAATACTTTTTCTTTTAATTTTCTATTTGTCAACTTTATTAATACTTCTTAGTGGTGATGTTCATCCCAATCCTGGTCAACCCCTGAGAGACATTACCTATCTAACTTGTCAGTTATTCCTTCTAATGCGAGATCATTTAGAAACAAATCAGATATTATTGAAACTGAATTTTCGGAATATGATATAGTCTGCTTAACTGAAACACACTTAAACAACACTATAACTGATGATAGCTTGGCACTAAATTCACACCCAGTTATGTTCAGACGAGATAGAGAAAAAGATAATGGAGGTGGTATACTGATTTTTACCAAAGAAAACTTAATATCTACCAGACGAACTGATCTGGAAAACCCCAATATTGAAAATTTAGTTATAGAAGTGCAAAACTCTAATAAAAAAATTCTTTTGTGTTGCATCTATCGTCCACCTAACTCAGAGTTAACTATTGGCAACATTTTGATGATCTTATAGAAAACTTGATTAACTTGAACACTAATGTAATCATTACTGGTGACATCAATCAGGACATGATGAGACTCCCCAACACTTCACATGTACACACTATTTTAACAAAATACCAACTAGACAGCCTAATCCAAACACCAACACGCATAACTGACACATCTGCTAAAAGTATTGATATATTTTTTACAAACAATCCTAACATTGTTAGTAACACTGAGGTACTACCTCCAACTTACAGTGACCATTGTACTATTCTTTTAAATCTTGTTTTCAAAACACTGCGTGAAAAATCTTACAAAAAAACTTTTTATCAATTTGAAAGTGCCAACTGGGATTTCATTAATAACGAATTACAATCAATAGACTGAGATACTGTATACTCTAATTGGCCATTCAAATGATGTTAATGACATATATGAAAAATTTCTTCAAATTCTTAATGATGTTATTGACAAATACAGGGGCGTAGGAGAGCGGGGGGGGGGGGGGGGGGGGTCAATTGCCCCCCCCCCCCTCCCGTTCCCCCATTTTCGCCGAGTGAAATGTTCTAAAAATGCACATTTGAAAGAAAAAAGGGTCCTAATGCACATTTTTGTACTTAATTTTAGAAAATTTTCCGCTGCGCGGCGCGTTTCCTAAAACGTTCAAGCACGTAATGTTTAATAATGAAAATTCAATACACACGAACTAGACTAAAAATGTCCATCAAGGGATTATACTATTTAAAAAATGCTTCTTAAAAGATTAATTTGTTTATATTTTATTACTTTGAGTTACACAACAATGTGCCGATGGTGTGAATCCGGTATGTTCAGATCGAGCAGGGTTGCATAATGATATGACGAACTCACTATTATCATTTCTAAAGGTAACTTTAAATCGAAAAATTACCGTGTTAAGAACGCTTTAAAATCAGCAAAATACATTGTAAAACTCATCTCAGCCATTCCAAATCGTAATATTTTTTTCTCGGGGGAGACCACCGGGCCCCCCAAACAACAAAAATCTCGCGCCTCCTGAGCTCGCAGATTCATCAAAATACATCATAAAACTCCTCTCAGCTATCTAAATCTTAATTTTTTGTCCCCGGGGGAGAACCCAGGACCCCCAAAACAACAAAAATCTCAGGCCTTCAGTACTCACAAATTCATCAAATACATCATAAAACTCACCTCAGCCATTCTAAATCTTAATTTTTCCCGCGGGGGAGACCCCCGAACCCCCCAAACACCAAAATCCCGCGCCTTCTGCCCTCACAAATTCAACAAAATACGTCGTAAATCTCATCTCTGCCGTTCTAAATTGTATTTTTTTTCCCGGGGGAGACCCCCGAACCCCCCCAAACACCAAAATCTTGCGCCTTCGGCGCTCGCAAAATCCTCAAATTCTTTATCATAATATTTCCCAGGAATACCCTTTATTTGCGTATTCATTAATTTCCTGTTAGCGACATCACTGTTTATAGAAATGTACAAGGATTATATGTAATGATATATGAAAAAAAGTATATCAATTACCTCCTGTGGGTGCGGGGCGCCCGAGGGGGGGGGGGGCTGTTACGAAATATTGAGGACCTTTGCCCCCCCCCCCCCCCCCCCCCCCCCCCCCCCCCCATTACGTTTCATCTTCCTACGCCACTGAATTATGATTTTGGTTCCTGACCAATAGGAAAACGACAAAGGTAGTGGCATTGTTGGATGTTTTGCGTTACTAATAGTGACAAAACACATCACAGAGCCCCAGATCTCACACTTGTTGGTAGACCTTCTTAGCAGACAGATCGCTCACTTGGAGTTATCTCTGAATCACAGCAAAAGTAAGTGTATTGTGTAGATGTCACTGTTTGATACTCTATCCTTGCCGCACCAACTTGCTCCTAATACAGATATACAGAAACGATGCAAAGTAAGGAATGGTAATTTTAAAATGTAAAAAAAAAAAAAATAATAATAATAACGCGGGCTTTTCACTATATTTAGTTTACAATACCGTCATTGCCAGGTAAGTTAAGAACTAGGTAATGCATGGGTTTTGAAGTTGTAACCAATAAATGACCTTGACTTTCAGCCCTGAATAAAAGTGTTTTAGTGAAGATCTGCATGAAGTTTGATCAGCCGAAGAGAACTCTCTGCAAAAAATATTATTGGATGAAATCTGTGAAAAGAACTGTTAGTGAGTTATAAGCATTTTTAAATTATAAAATATGACGTAATAGCGGCCATTTTGTTTTTTTGATGAAGATAAAAATCATATCAAACGTTAGAGAACATTAGAGGGGTCTTTTCTATAGCAATTACAGACTATATTAGTCATTCAGTTCGACAATATATAATGTTAAACATTTTGGCGGGAATTTAGCAAAGATCAAAGGATTGTTTTTCAAAATGGCATACAGCATTAACCGGAAGTGCTACCGACAAATAAAAGACACCAAATTCATCAGAATGACATTCTGCATCGATATGTAAAAAGAAATTTCGGAAAATCAAAAAAAAAAAAAAAAATTTTCGCGAACTTTGACCCCATAGCGAACTTTTTTGTTTGACCTCTGACCTAATTGCTGTAATTGAATAAAAGTTAGTCTATTATACGATCTACATAAAACATCAAAAATATTTGCTGTATCTTAAACGGTTTTTGAGTTATGGCTGTTTTAAACTTTTTAGGTATGACGTCATGGCGGCCATCTTGGATTTTTGACCTACTTAAAAATGTTGCGGTCACCCCTTCAACTCATGCCATACAATATAACAATAAGGCCATTGGCATACCTCTTACCATTTTGAAGATCTTTTGGACACAAAAAAAAGTGTAGAAGAATAATAATAACTAGAAATTGTCACCGGGACAATTTGACGGGCTTTTCACCTTAAAGGTATTACGGTCAAGATCATTTATATTATCAAACTTGACAGCCCTTTAAAACATTGCCCTGTAGATTATCTTCATATAACATAATTGCATGAAAGCTGTAAAACCAACGATAAGTTAGTTATGACCATTTAAACAATTTATTTATGATATGTGTATTTGACCCCTGTGAACTTGGATATGGGTCAAGGTCATTCCTAGTATCTGACTTTATAGCCCATCCCCTGGACATCTTATATATGAAATATGAAGATCCTAGACCTTACAGAACTTCAGGAGAAAAGTTTTCAATTTTTTTTGTTAAAAACAGGACCTTTAACATTTGACCCTTACCGAAAACCGGAAGTTGCCATTTTTTGTAATAACATGTAGAGAGAAAAAGTTTACGCTTAAGATTATCTGCAAAAAATATTATTGGATGAAATCTGTGAAAAGAACTGTTAGTGAGTTATAAGCATTTTTAAAATTTTAAGATATGACGTCATAGCGGCCATTTTGTTTTTTTGATGAAGATGAAAATCATATCAAACGTAAGAGAACATTAGAGGGGTCTTTTCTATAGCAATTGCAGACTATATAAGTCATTCAGTTCGACAATATGTAATGTTAAACATTTTGGCGGGAATTTAGCAAAGATCAAAGGATTGTTCAAAATGGCATACAGCATTAACCGGAAGTGCTATCGAAAAATAAAAGACACCAAATTCATCAGAATGACATTCTGCATCGATATGTAAAAAAAATTTCGCAAAATCAAAAAAAAATAAAAATTCGTGAACTTTGACCCCATAGCGAACTTTTTTGTTTGACCTTTGACCTAATTACTGTAATTGAATAAAAGTTAGTCTTTTATACGATCTACATAAAACATCAAAAATATTTGCTGTATCTTAAACGGTTATTGAGTTATGGCTGTTTTAAACTTTTTAGGTATGACGTCATGGCGGCCATCTTGGATTTTTGACCTACTTAAAAATGTTGCGGTCACCCCTTCAACTCATGCCATACAATATAACAATAAGGCCATTGGCATACCTCTTACCATTTTGATGATCTTTTGGACACAAAAAAGTGTAGAAGAATAATAATAACTAGAAATTGTCTTTGGCGGGCTTTTCACTATATGAGTTTACAATACTGTCATTGCCGGGGTAAGTTAAGAACAGGAATGCAATGGGTTTGAAGTTGTAGCCAATAAATGACCTTCTTTCCCTGAATAAAGGTGTTTACGGTCTGCAGAAGTTTGTTTATCTCATCTTAATCCCAATATTTCCAATTCGTTCGACCCTCTGGATCCTTTTATAAACATTGCCCTGTAGATTATCTTCAAATAATATAATTGCATGAAAAAGCTGTAAAAACCAACGATAAGTTAGTTATGATTATTTAAACTATTTATTTATGATATGTGTATTTGACCCCTGTGAACTTGGATATGGGTCAAGGTCATTCCTAGTATCTGACTTTATAGCCCATCCCCTGGACATCTTATATATGAAAATATGAAGATCCTAGACCTTACAGAACTTCAGGAGAAAAGTTTTCAAATTTTTTTTGTTAAAAACAGGACCTTTAACATTTGACCCTTACCGAAAACCGGATGTTGCCCATTTTTTGTATATACATGTAGAGAGAAAAAGTTTACGCTAAAGATTATCTGCAAAAAATATTATTGGATGAAATCTGTGAAAAGAACCAGTTAGGGAGTTATAAGCATTTTTAAAATTTTAAGATATGACGTCATAGCGGCCATTGTGTTTTTTTGATGAAGATGAAAATCATATCAAAACGTAAGAGAACATTTGAGGGGTCTTTTCTATAGCAATTGCAGACTATATAAGTCATTCAGTTCGACAATATATAATGTTAAACATTTTGGCGGGAATTTAGCAAAGATCAAAGGATTGTTCAAAATGGCATACAGCATTAACCGGAAGTGCTATCGAAAAATAAAAGACACCAAATTCATCAGAATGACATTCTGCATCGATATGTAAAAAGAAATTTCGCAAAATCAAAAAAATAAAAATTCGTGAACTTTGACCCATAGCGAACTTTTTTGTTTGACCTTTGACCTAATTACTGTAATTGAATAAAAGTTAGTCTTTTATACGATCTACATAAAACATCAAAAATATTTGCTGTATCTTAAACGGTTATTGAGTTATGGCTGTTTTAAACTTTTTAGGTATGACGTCATGGCGGCCATCTTGGATTTTTGACCTACTTAAAAATGTTGCGGTCACCCCTTCAACTCATGCCATACAATATAACAATAAGGCCATTGGCATACCTCTTACCATTTTGATGATCTTTTGGACACAAAAAAGTGTAGAAGAATAATTACTTACATAATATATAATAATAATAATAAAAATACTGTTAGAGGTATCTTCGTGATTCCAACTGTTCCGAAATCAGAATGATTTTTTTTTAGTGTTCCAGCAAAATTAATGTATTTTATTTTTCTTACTTTTTGAGAAAATCAACTTTTTATGTCGATGAAAAAAATCCACCTGGAAGGTCTTTATCACTACGGTCCGGTTGAAAACAAGCGTTCTGACGCCTTCGAATTTGCGAATTCAAACTCAAGAAAAGTAGCGGAATAATATCAATAAAACCAGATATTTTCAACACTAAATATCGAGATTAATCAGGCATAGAACTCGATACCAGGTAATAAGAATTTCCTGTAACAGATGCGATATGAAATATTGCGATGTGAGTAAATAAATGATTAATTTCTTTATTCTGATTACCATTTCTAAATTTGACGATTTGATCCCGAACATTCCAATGACGTCACTTTTTAGTCCCTCTATGAGCCCGGGTGATTCGACCTTGCAAGCTGACGTTTTGAAGGATTGAATAAGCCCTCATTTGCGGTATTATGGTGACAATTTGCACTCATATACAGCTTAACATAGTTTAAAATAATGGCGTTACTTTATCTTGGAACATTTCATTATTTAAACGTCACTTTGACAAAAAGAAACAGTAGGCTACAATGTAAATCTTACAGCGTTTGAGGATACAAGGCTTCGTTAAGTAGATGAATTTCATGAAAATATTGCACAAAAAACATCATTAACATGCTTCTGACACATATAATTAATGCGTTGAATTGAATATGTTTGACATTGTGTGTAAAAAATCTATTTTGGTCTTTCGCCGTCGAAAACCGATGAACCGCTGTACCACTGGGTTGCGAGCAGCTATCGTGATTTTTTCGTGTTTATTTTTTTCTTATTCATTAAAAAAGCGATCTTTGACTATCTCTGAGTCCAAAAGGTTTCGGCTATAGCATTCATTTCTTTATATTTGAGTTGAATGCATCAAATCGGATCTGTTCTCGACATCGACTGTGCATTGTATAACATTAGGCCTACTATACCTGTACCTGCAGTTATCGTGATTTTTTTTTCATGCAACTTAGTAGAATTTTCCGATGCATACGCAGTAGAAAGATATAATCTAAAAAAGATTGTATTGTACAATTTCTCAATGCATAATATAACTTTGATATTCCATGGTATAAAATGAAAACTGTCGTTTTCTCCGTATCAACGTAACACGAGCGTGTGCTTCGTCTCGGCGAAATCTAGCTCATTCCTCTCAGGGGGTGTCTTCAACGACGTTCGAGCATATCAGAAAAAATCAATAAAATAACAAAGATTATCGTGTATTAAAGAACAACAAAAAACTTTGTGATTTGTTATCAATGTGTTATTATCCTTTTTTCACTTTTCTTCATGCTGAAACAACAGCTACATGCACATTACATTTACAATTTTTTTTATTTTTCCTATAAGGAAATACTCTATCATACAACAATGTTATCTGCTTCTTATAAAAAAATCACTGTATATAAAAAAGCAGAAATCTGGTTTAGTGTTAACGTGCAGATCTTCTGATCTTTCGATTCTCCACCGGCGGCAATTTTTTTCAATTTTTTTTTTTAATATATCATGCAAACATGCCTATTCAAACTATTCACAATATCTGGCGAGGGCTACATGTACATGTAGCTCTATTACTACAGAATAAATAATTATATATCTGAGGATTTACATCGGATATATACATGGTCAGTATCTTACAGTAGCTAGGCCAAGGACGTGTCCTTGAAAGGGCCTGTTTGTTTTATTTTGGTGTTGACACGGAAAGACGAGATGACTCCTGTCTCATGGACATTAAAACAAATCATTTATTTCATCTAGGCAAATAATAATTTGAAAATTCCATATACCGCCTGCAAGGAGACGTCCTAGGCCTATCTCTACCCACAATACACTTGATCGTGGTCTTATACATATGTATTATGTAACTTTTCATCGATAATTTGATCCAGATATATCTGTCTTCGACAGTTTATATTTGACCTAGAATTATGAAAATGTGGAAGGAACGTATGTACAAGATAAAAAAACCCATCAAAAATGCTATTCCGGGACCCTTAAATGTAATATTGTCCACCTCTTACCATTTTAGAAGATCTTTTGGACCACAAATAACTTATATTATATAATAATAATAATAATAAAAATACTGTAAGAGGTATCTTCATAATTCCAATTGTTCTGAAATCAGAACGATTTTTTAAGTGTTCCAGCAAAATTAATGTAGTGTAACTTACTTACTTTTGGAGAAAATCGTCTTTTTGTGTCCCTATTTCCCTGATGCAAATTTTCACTTGGAAGGTCTTTATCACTACGGTGTTTATTCACGTTGAAAACAAGCGTTCTGACGCCCTTCGCGGGTTAAGTTCATTTTACGAATTTAAAATCAACAAAAGGAGCGGAATAATATCAAGAAACAATGCATTTTCAGCTCTAATATCGACATTAGTCGGGCACAAAACCCGATATCGGATAATAAGAATTTCCTGTAATAGTTGCAATAGGAAAATATTACGATGTCAGTAAATAAATGTTTAATTTCTTTCGTTTGATTCAATTTCTAAAATTTGTTGACTTGATCCCGAACATTCCAGTGACGTCACTTTTAGTAGGAGTGAATGAAACGGCAGTCAGTCCGCCAAACAGTGACGTCACAATCACCGGAATGAACGTCGCTTACATATTCCCCACGTAGTAAAAAGGAGTACACACTCATTCGGTTTAGTGAATGCAACTTTTCTTGATCATCAAAGAAGCGTTTCCGAAATCGTGTAAATAACAGACAATTTGCTTTCGTTTTGAATACCATCTTCTGTATGTATAATGAAAAAGTTACAGGATAAACAGAATACCGGTCAAACTATCTTACAATACAAGTTTTATTTTGGTGTCGACAGGGAAAACAGAGATACTCTGCAAAACCTC